>NC_142932.1:128474390-128499390 GCF_046866305.1 Octopus bimaculoides | reverse complement strand
TCATTCTGTTTTTTTATCCAGGATAAAATGATGTTTTTCTTATCTCATCTGCTTCCAAAAGTCTGTAACAGTTGATTTATCCTCTCTACCAATTGCTTTCATAAGTTGTTTGAAAGTTCTTCTCAGAGAATGTTGATAAGGTTGAGGCAACAAATTGGTAGAAGCATTAGCATGCTAGACAAATCGTTTGGTGGTATTTCATCAATCTTGCATTCTCGGTTCAAATTCCACCCAAGTCAGCTTTGCCTTTCATCTTTCTAGAGTTTGTGAAATAAGTAGCTGCGGGTCAGTGCAATCGACTTACCTTTCCCCACAAAAATTGCTGGCCTTGTGCCAGAATTTGACAGCAATGTTGCTGAAACTGAAGAACAGCATCCTCTAAGAATTACTTTGATTCAGAAAAGAACATGTATAAGGGTGTAGATGTGCACGAATATAGGCTGGAGTATCAGAGTCAGTGAAAAAGGGATCAGGGTTGAAAGAGCTAAAACGGTGTTTATGCAGGGGTCTTAAAAGGAAGTTAGGGGAAGGCTTGATTAAAGAAGTTAGTGTATGGGTGAGACAGATGAGACAGAAGAAGCATTGAGAGAAAAGTGAAAGGAAAAAGACTATCACTGACCTTTGGCTGCAATGAGAGCCGAGAGCGAATCGTTTGGGGGATGGCATTGAATGGTTATGTCATTGATAAGAATGGTTATGGGGCGGGGGTGATGGTAGGGGTGGTAATTATTGTATTGGTGAAAGTGAATATGGAGATGGTGATGATGATGATGATGATGATGATGATGATGATGATTACGATAATGATGATGATGTGATGGTGCTATAATACTGTCAACAACAACACCATTGACATCTCTGCTGCCACTACCACTATGATGATGACAGTGACCATGATGGCGGTGCTGGTTGTGATGGTGGTGGTGGTGGTGGTGGTGATGGTGGTGGTGTTAATAGGTGTGAATTTGAGGATGATGTTGTTGAAGAAGAAAATTATAGTTATGATGCTGATGGAGATGGTAACTATAGAGCTGGGAGTGACTCAATAGCAACTGGGAAAGAGTAAATCTTAGATGAGGATGAAAAAGGCAAAGAAAATCACAGAAATTTAAGATGAAGGGGGAATCGCTCATTAGCAATACATCAAAATAAAATGTATGAATGCCTACACACACACACACTCATTATATAAATATGATATACATCTATGCACACACACATACAGATACACATACACACACTCACACACACATGCCCATGAGTATTTGTAATGCGTTTACACATTTCAAATTTAAAGAAAATTTTGAATTTGACAAAAACTTGATTGAAACTAAAACCGTTTTGAAAATTTAATTAATTAAAGTTAAAGAAAGTTGGTGGTGATGGTGGTGATGGTGGTGGAGGTGGTGATTGTGTGGTGATGTGGGGATGATCCGTTTGAGCCAAAGTGGAAATGCAGTTTTGCAACTGTAGTAAAAATAATTGAAAAATTTACAGCTGAATCAACAAAGACAATGACCTGATTAAGACAGTGAGAAAGATCTGTTGCCATTCTTGAGTTGCCCTTGAAGATTTCCAAAGAGGAACTCTAGAAGGAATTTGACAATAGTCAGTAAACCTTAATTAAGAAACTTCCCAGCTAATTCTGTTTAATTTCATTCTTGTGTTTCTATCTAGATTAAGAGCCATTTAGAGGTTTTGTTTTTTATTTAAGTAAAAAGAAATGGTTTAACTCAGAATTGATATCATGTCACCAGTTTAACTCACTAAAATCTTGTATTTATTTCTGCATACATGTACCACTGACATACATATGCAAGCCCTCTTTTCTCTCCCAACATGCAAGCACATTCATACACAAGCATATATATTAGATAATAAATCATATGGCATACACCTGGTAGCTTACTGGTAAAGCACGTTCCCTTTCACAGTGTTCGTCGATTAAAGAGAGACACAAAAGACACATCTACACTGCTGGATGCTCCTGGACCAGTTGTTAAGTATCCCACTCATGAGGGATCAATGCTAGATGGGTCGAAACAACTGTAGTGATTAATAAACATTCTCGTATCTTTCACCTTCCATCTCTCTCATTAATCATACATATATATATGTATGTATGCATGTGAGTATATATATATATATATATATATATATATATATATATATATGTGTGTGTGTGTGTGTATGTATATGTATATGTATGTATATATATATATACATATATATATGTATATATACGCATATATATATGTATATATATATACATACACACACACACACACACATACACACACACACACACACACACACACACACATATATATATATAGGGGAAGAATTCACAAAAAAACAAAAGATGAAGACAGATGTAGAAACAACAAGCAAGTGTATTAGTTTAACACTTGGGAAAAATGGAAAAGTCTTTTACATTTCAAGCCTACACACTTTGACAGAAGGAGAGAGAATGAAAAAAAAAAAACGGTGAGAGAAAAATGTGCAGAGTTCAATGGTCCAACATGGTGAGAGGACTAGAAAAAAGAGGTCGAATGAAAGGCAGATAATAATAACAATAATAATAATAATAATAATAATAATAATAATAATAATAATAATAATAATAATAATAATAATAATATGCCCGGATGCATTACCAGGCAGTGGCTGTCATGGTTTCTGATCTTAATTGATTGGAAGTGTTATCATATACATTGTTTTGTCTTGGTATAAAAGATGGGCTACAGCAAATATTCTGCTTAATACCACAGATTTGCTTGCCAGTTGATTGAGCTTAACCAGTTGAGCATGTCCCTTGGTGGCTGACGATATGTGCATCTCTGATCACGAGCAGAAGTAGTGGGGGAGCATCATAGCCATGTGTTGAGAGGAATTCTTTGCGGTTTGAATAATTCACCTCTGGAAACATGGGTGTTTTGCTCAACATCCTTAAACAACCCTTATTCAGGGACCTTTTGAATGGGATGGGCTACTTGACCTGAAGAAAATTCTAACTGGGCCCCACCTGCAAGGTCATGTGCTGCTCATCTTGATATGAGATCACCATGTCACGCACATATGGTTGTGATGCATCTGCCTGATGTACTCTTATCAGACGGGTAGTCATGATGGGTATATTGGGCTTCGTATATTTTACCCCAGTGTCACTTTGATGGCATGCACTGCTCTCTCACATAATAATAACAATAATAATAATAATAATAATAATAATAATAATAATAATAATAATAATAATAATAATAACAATAATGGTAACAAGTATGTAGGTGGAATAATAATAATAATAATAATAATAATAATAATAATAATAACAATAATGGTAACAAGTATGTAGGTGGAATAATAATAATAATAATAATAATAATAATAATAATAATAATAATAATAATAATAATAATAATAATAATAATAATGGTATGCAAGTGTGTAGGTGGAAGGGGGAAGTTGGATGTGGGATGTGGGATGTGTGTAGGAATCCATGTGGGGATTGGTGTCAGATGAAGTGAGGTAGTGAGTTGAGTCCATATTGTGCAAAGGAATGAAGAAAGAAGATTAATTCGGGTTCACATGAAAAATACTGAGGAAAAGTTGAAAATACATTAAAAGTTTCTTTTTTATATATATTTTGTGTAATTAAAACAAGTTTAACTTCTTAACAACCCTGGAGAATAATTTTATTCTATGTGTTTATGTGTTTGTAAAATAAAAATATCAAGATACCTTTTCACAGAATAAATGTTCATAGTTCAACTGAAATTATAGTCATAATGTGAGTTTGACATATATAATTTATACAAGCCATATATAATAAGAATGACAAATATGGAAGGTAACAAGGAAGACATACAGAGTCACATGTTGTTTCAAGCCATATTTGGAGAAGGTTTCAGTGTATACATATCTGAGTTTTGCAGCAAAAACAAGCTTTATTGTGGTATAGGAAAAAGTCAGATTTAACTTTAAAAAATCAAGTTTAACTGACCTGGATCTGGTTTTGTTGATTTCAGCCTTCATAATTTTATGTAATTTGTCCATATTTTTCAATATTTGAAACCAAGTGACATTTCCAAAACAAGGGATGTATGTATGGTTTGTTAATATATATATATTGCCAGTGGAACGTTAAAAGCACATCTGAGCATGATCGTTAAATTTTAACTGCATCCAAGAAACTCCTGTTTGTCAGCCTCTGTGCTGAAGTTAAGGTATTTGCAAACATAATTTAAGAAGAGGTAGCATATGTTGTTAGCAATTGTTAACAAAAACGGGGAGAGGAAGGGATAATATTTAGGGACACCATCTGCATGAAAACTCAATAGTAAAGAAGTGCTAGCATGCTTGATGTAGCAACCAATAAATACTAATTTGATTTAGCCAAAGAATTGGCTAATTACATCAAACACACAACAAACTTACTTTCCTGTTAGCCCAGCAATATTTAACCCATTTGCCCATTTACCCAGTGCTTATGAGATGAAGACTTTGACGTTTGTCAGTGGATATATAATTATTTTCGATTGTAAAATGAGGCTGTTTTGGTTACTATATTTAACAAGTTGGGAGTCAATTCTCATCTCAATATCAAATCAATTCTTAAGATGGTGAGCTGGCAGAATCATTAGCATGCTGGGCAAAATGCTTAGTGGCATTTAACCAGTCTTTGCAATCTGAGTTCAAGTTCTGCCAGGTTCAACCTTGCCTTTTATTCTTTCAGGATTGATAAAATAAGTTCCATTTGATTAGTGGGGTTGATGTAGTCAACTTCAATGTTTCTCCAACATTGCTGACTTGAGCCAAAATTTGAAATCAATATTAAATACCTTCTTTCAAAGTAATTTCAATATGAAATTTATGAGAAATATTTGTTTACAAAATTCTTTGGTGCTACAAATGAAATATTTATTTCAATGAAACTTTTTCAACAATGAAATTATAAAAACCCAGTCATGTACATATTAACACATTAATCGTTGAATAACTGATAAATAGTTGAATTTTAAAAATTAATTTCTTATTATTTTCACCTTTACAATTGATTTTCATAAATTTACACCACATATAGATGTTTATATAAAAACGTTTAAATATCGGTATATACATATGCATCGATACACATGCATACATACATACATACATACATACACATGTGTATGTATGCGTGTGTGTGTGACCCCTTATTTTTCCATGTTGCCTTCCGTCCTTCTCACTGTTATTGCATATGTTTGTATAAATAATGTGACAAACTCGCCTTAAGAATACGTATATAATTTCAGTTGAACTATGAACAGTTATTTGATAAAAATGTATCTTTGTATTTTTATTTCTCAAACATATAAACGCATAGAATAAAATTATTCTCCACTTAGGTTCAAAAGCTATAAATAGGCGCAGGAGTGGCTGTGTGGTAAGAAGCTTGCTCCCAAACCCCATGGTGTTGAGTTCAGTCCCACAGCATGGCACCTTGGGCAAGTGTCTTCTACTATGGCCTCAGGCTGACCAAAGCCTTGTGAATGGATTTGGTAGACAGAAACTGAAAGAAGCCCGCCATATATATATGTGTGTGTGTGTGTTTCTGTGTGTCTGTGTTTGTCCCATCCCCCCACCATCACTTGACAACTGATGTTGGTGTGCTTATGTCCCCGTAACTTAGCGGTTTGGCAAAAGGGATTTGATAGAATAAGTACTCGGCTTGCAAAGAATAAGTCCTGGGGTTGATTTGTTCAGCTAAAGGCGGTGCTCCAGCATGGCTGCAGTCAAATGGCTGAAACAAATATGAGAATAAAAGAATGTATATATATATATATATATATATATATATATATATATATATATATGACATTATCATTAATAGTAGACAGATTCCATTACTTAGGTAACCGAGTTAACAGTGGAAGAGGTAGTTCTGAAACTGTTGCTGCAAGAATAAGAATAGGTTGAGCAAAGTTCAGAGAGTTACTACCTCTGTTAGTAACAAAAAGCCTCTCCTTCAGAGAATGAAGCAGAGATTATGATGTCTGTGTACAAACAGCTATGCTACATGGCAGTGAAAGATGGGCTGTGACTACAGAGGACATATGAAGGCTGAAAGAAATGAAACTAGGATGGGTAATGTCAGTGTTCATATATAGCAGAGTGTCATGTAAAAGTGCCCAGTACACTTTGTGAAGTAGTTGGAATTAGGGAGGGTATCCATTAGAAACCATGCCGAAACAGACAAATGGAACCCTGTCATCTGTTCAAGTGGTCAGATCCTGTCAAACTGTCCAACCCGTGCCATCATGGAAAATGGACGTTAAGTGGTGGTGGTGGTGGTGGTGGTGGTGGTGAGCATTATAGCAGTAATAGTTTCCAATTGCGGCACCAGGTGTCAGCAATTTTTGAGGGAAGGTTATTAGTCAATACCACTGAGCTGAGTATTTGACTGTTATTTCATTGTATCAACTTTGGAGGAATGAAAGGCAAAACTGGTTTTCATGGAATTTGAACTCAGGACAATTTGACCAACTCAAACCTATGGAAATTCTTTGCTACTCTAGGTACAACGCCTGGAATTTTGAGGGAGGGGGCCAGTCGATTACATCGACACCAGTACGCAACTGGTACTTAATTTATCGACCCTGAAAGGAAGAAAAACAAAATCAACCTCAGCAGAATTTGAACTCAGAACATAAAGACAGACAAAATACCACTAAGCATTTTGCCCAGCGTGCTAACGTTTCTGCCAGCTCGCCACCCTATCAAACCTATGGATATTGACACACCAGGATAGTAGATCAAATCCTCTCAAGAATTTCATTGGATCTAACTAAATGCAACATGGAATTTAGTTGGATGTACAATCAATTTTGCTTCTCTTCTTCTCTTGCAAACTGAACGATAACAAAAAGAATGAAAATAATAAAGAAAATTATGGTAATGCAAATTTAATTGTTAAACAATTTGTTTTATCAAAGAAAGTTGGTTGTCATAAACTGGGTGTGATGGGTTAACAAAAGTTAATTCTCTACTTTCTTTCTCCAGTAAAACTCCTCTAATTATATAAAATGAAATCCCAGATTTTGTGGCTCTGCAATTTCATGTCATCTTCCTTCTATGAAGATCTTTATCAACAATTTACAGCATATGATTTTTACAGAAGATAGTTGTGATTCTTTTTGCAGAAGATGGCGGTGGTGGTGGTGGTGGCGGTGGTGGTGGCGGTGGTGGAGGCGGTGGTGGTGGTGGTGGCGGTGGTGGTGGTGGTGGTGGTGGTGATGGTGGTGGTGGTGGTGGTGGTGGTGGCGGTGGTGGTGGTGGTGGCGGTGGCGGTGGTGGTGGTGGTGGCGGTGGTGGTGGTGGTGATGGTGGTGGTGGTGGTGGTGGTGATGGTGGTGGTGGTGGTGGTGGTGGCAGTGGTGGTGGTGGTGGTGGTGGTGGTGGTGGTGGTGGTGGTGATGGTGGTGGTGGTGGTGGTGGTGGTGGCGGTGGTGATGGTGGTGGTGGTGGTGGCGGTGGTGGTGGTGGCGGCGGTGGTGATGGTGGTGGTGGTGGTGGCGGTGGTGATGGTGGTGGTGGTGGTGGTGGCGGTGGTGGTGGTGGCGGTGGTGGTGGTGGCGGCGGTGGTGGTGGTGGTGGTGGTGGTGGTGGCGGCGGTGGCGGTGGTGGTGGTGGCGGTGGTGGTGGCGGTGGCGGTGGTGGTGGTGGCGGTGGTGGTGAGTGTTGTTTTTGATGTTAAGGTAGCAGTAGTAGTGGTAGTGGTTGTTTTTATGTGGAATTAGTGTGTTACACCGTTGGTAATTAATGTGTGTCTGGGGAGGCATGTGGCGGGAGTGAATTAGGTAACAAAGTGATATGAGGCATGTTACATAGTGTGAGTATGGAGTGGCATGGCAGAGGAGGGTAGTTGTTAATGTTTATGTTTGTGTATGTATGTGTATGCGTATGTATGTGGTGTATGTATGCATATCTATGTGTGTATTTGTGTGGTATAGTGTGTATGTATGTGTGTTTGCATTTGTGTAATATGATGTGTGCATGTAGCATGATGTATGTGTGTAGTGTAATGTGTGTGTATGTGTGTGTGTATGTGTGTGTATGTATGTATGTGTATGTGTGTGCGTGAGGATGAAATACAAGAGATAGAAAGAGGGAGGGCAAGAGGGCGTGAGAGAAGGAGGAGAGAAGTTCTTTGTAAAACAAACCAATTATCCAGACATTTAAATTCTAGAAATACAAACCTTATAAAACAGATTTCTTTCCGTCAATATTTTAATCAAACTTGAATAACAATGGGAGGCATTTGGTGGATGCTTCACCTTTTCTAGAATCACTTTCCATTGGAGTTGATTTTAGTATTTCATATTTTTAGTCCCGTTTTAATAACAATCTGTGAACTACTGAAGTTTCCTAACTAAATCAACATCAGTCCGACTCTACAACCTTAGCAATTTTCAACTTGTCAGATGTTGCACTAATTTATAATTCAATTTAATTAACCCTTTCATTACTGTATTTATTTTGAGGGCCTCACCGAGGCGATGACTACTGACCGAGACCTTTGGAAATGTGCTGTGCGTGAGAAGACCGGCAAGCCAAGTAAGATCATTGCCAGTGCCCCTGGACTGGCTCTTGTGCGGGTGGCACATGAGATGCACCATTTTGAGCGTGGCTGTTGCCAGTACCGCCTGACTGGCTCCCGTAGGATTTTCGAGCGAGATCGTTGCTAGTGCCCCTGGACTGGCTTGTGCGGGTGGCACATAAAAGACACCATTTCGAGCGTGGCCGTTTTCGTGCGGGTGACACGTAAAAGCACCCACTACACTCTCTGAGTGGTTGGCGTTAGGAAGGGCATCCAGCTGTAGAAACTCTGCCAAATTAGACTGGAGCCTGGTGTTGCCATCCGGTTTCACCAGTCCTCAGTCAAATCGTCCAACCCATGCTAGCATGGAAAGCGGACGTTAAACGATGATGATGATGATGATGATAATGTTCTGTGTTTCTTTCAATTACTTGAAATATAACAAAGAATTAAGTAAAATAACTCAGTTATCATTCAGCTAGTGTTAGGAACATAAATTGTGACTAAGGTTTGGTGGAAGATTTTAATTGAAGACTTATGAAAAAATGACATTTGTACTACAGAGCTGGTTTCAGTCGGGTTAGTAACGAAAGGGTTAGAAAAAATTATTATGAAAGAGACAGGAACTGAGTTGATAAAAGTCCAGGTTGTTAAGATTTTACACTACAGACTCATGGTTCATGAGTTCAAATCTACTATTGGTACTTCTGAGCAGAATAATTTTGTATATTGCCAAAGTTCATCCAGGTGATAAGAACTGGTGTAGATTTGATCAACCTGGTTCAGTTTTTAATAATTGTTCATCATTTATTTTATTCTTCTTTGCGATTCTGAGTTCTGAATTTGTGCCAACAGACACAACGAAATGCTCTTAACAAGACATCACGAGTACTGGAATTCTTTGTTGGCACACAGCCCCTGGAGCTGCCCATAGCTCTCTGCTATGTGTGAATTCAAAATTAGAAAGAAAAAGAAACAAAACAGTATGTCTGTTTGTATGCAAACAGAATGAATAGAAAGAGACTATTTAGTTCCTTTGTCTATCCCTGGTTGTTTTATATGCTACCCTTTCATCAAGTCAACAACTGTTATATATGGGGTCTGATCAAAATGCATGAAGGCTTCTGCTATAACAAGAAAATTGCAACACACATCAATTTGGCATTTAATCTCTTTGGAACTAAACCCCTTCGAAAGCTATACACTTTATCAAGTGTTGTTTCCATTGATGGAAGCATTCCAGGAATTCTTTTTTGGGATAGTGAGCAGCTGCCTTGTCACATTCACTTCACTTTCCTCATCTTGAACTCTTGTTCCTTTCAAGTAGGATTTGATTTCTGCCTTAGTTTTGTGGTCATAGCCATAGGCTCAAGATTCATCCCCTGTATGAGCCTTGTCAAAAATCTTGTCTTCCTTGACACAATGAAGGAGATCTTGGGCAGCTGAAACCTGATCTTCCTTTTGAGATGACCACACTTGACACACTCTACTTCTAAGCTACAAACAATGGAAATGTGTGAAAACATTATAACTTGGTGTGCATCTATGTGACAGAGTTCTTGGTCAATCTGTGTCAAGTGACTTCCCCTTGTTTATCTTAACTCCGTTGTCCTAGCAACAGCTTTGATACTTTTTGATCAGACTTCGTATTGTGTGATTGAACAAATTGTCTTTGACTCAACAGTGACTGCTGAGGAGAACAGTCACCAAACCTGTTAATTGTCCCTCAAGGCAAATGGTGACAGGTATTTCATATTTTCATTCTATAGTATATTTGAGATTCATTCTTCTCAATTATATAACTTATGTAAACATAAAATCATAGCACCTACTACCTGTTAAGTTTGGTGCTTATTTTACTTGTGTCTGCATTGTCATTAAAAGTTAAAAAGCAAAAAACAACTTCCACCCTTTAGTGTTGGATCAATTTTCCTTTTCATTATTAAATCCATTTCTTCTGCCAAAAGTATCCATGCCCAGAGGCATGTAATGCTAACTTGTAAACATCCAGAAATTTGACTATGCCCTTTGTGAATCATATATACGAAATAAAATTTAAGTTTACTTTTGCAGTGAAAGGAATTGTGTGGTGAAATTGCTAGAGACTGTCACCATTTCTTGATCTGAACATTAGACATATCTCCATTATATCTCCATTACATTTTGCATCAAGTTCTACAACAGGTAATGTTCATCCACTGCATAACATTCCCTCATACATGCTAAACACACACAATATTATTATATATAAATGTGTGTGTGTGTGTGTGTGTGTGTGTGTGTGTCCATGTGTGTGTGTGTGTGTGTGCATGTGTGTGTGTATATGTATAAATACTCCCACATGTATGCATGTGCATGCATGCTAAGTATTTAAAAGCTCGTTGCGAGATATGCGGTGTATCATTTTAATGATGAAAACCTTTACTAAGCCGCCTACAGAAAAAAATATAATTTTTAACATTAAGTCTAAAATTTCTTCCTGAAGATTGCATGTTCTCTCACAAAAGTGCTTTGATTATGAAAATATTGGAAAACATGTCGAGCTTATATTCAATAAACTTTCTTAGAACATTTCATGTCTGCAAGCTAAAATTCTTTGCTTATATCACCAAATTTGGTTTCTTTTTTTTATTGTAATTTTTGATTTCTTGTTTAACTTCCTTTTAACCCATTACACAAAAGACTGCTTGTTAAAAAATATTATCAATGATGATAATGATAATGATATAAATGATAATAATGAGAATAATAATGATATGATAACAATAGCCATGTCCAAGAAGAAAACTGAAATAAAGAATCTTAAGAAATACAATTTTTTTTTCGACTATTGAAGAAAACTATTAATGAAATATCAAAAAAGTATTAATGAACACCAGAAAAATTATTTCTTTTCAAATGTAAAAAGTAAGGAAATTATTTGAGGTTTATGGTTGGAAGGTAGAAAAAATAAAATAAAGATTTGTCTAAATATTTTTTGCCAACAGTAACAGAAATATTTTGCTAAAAAGAAAAATTCTATTTCAGCAAACAACTGGATTGGCTAGAATACATAGCAATTCTATAAGATTTATGCAAAATATACCGAAGTGTTAAAAACCGGAATTTCTTCTATGCTGGCACTGTCTCGATTTTCATTTCGTTGTCTTTTATTTACAGATAATTTCCTGTTGAGAAATCTTCAATTTTCTCCTGGTTATTTATCATGTACCAATTAGTCGTATGAAAGTGGAAATATACAGCAACAATTATTCCAGAATGTTTAGAAGGAAATTGACTGAATTTGAAGACAAGATTAAACTGGGAAGTGAAAAATGTAGACTAGAAACATACGCTATCACTATTTTATAAGGATCTTTTAAGAGGCAAAAAGGAATCTTTTGTTAATGGCGTTAAGCAAAGGAGAGAGAAAACTTTTGGATAGGGATGTTACCTACAATAGGTTGACGTCTGGGTAATCTGTAGCTGGTATACATCTTTTTTTGTTTGGATCAGACAATTGGTTGGTAGAAAGTGTTTTGAATTCAAGGTATATGAGGTAGCATTTTGGTGCTCTGCCCATTTCACTGTTGCGCTACCATCCAGAACAAAAGGCTCTTTCATCATAGGTTGCCTGTCACGTATGGCAGGACATAATCTGGGCAGTAATGATGATGGCTTTATACTTTTAAACAATATATTTGTTTGCACAGATTGTAAGCTCTAATAATGTTAACTAACCATTACTTGAAACCGACTTGTTATCCATTTCTTGTTGCTAACATTTTTTGATGAGGAACAGCTGTTGTTGAATGTCTATAATACAAACGATATTTCCGTTCCAGTGCTAATGCTGGGAAGCATGAACTTTCTCTGCCTCTCAACCTTGCTCTTTTCCTCTCTCTCTCTCTCTCTCTCTCTCTCTCTCTCTCTCTTGCTCCCTCCATCTTTCTCTTTTTCTCATTCATTGGTAAACCATTTCATTGATTTAAAAACCTAATCTCATGCGTGTAATGCCATGTTAAACATGTACAAGAAGATAATCTCTTTGATTTTGTTATCACTTTCTAACTCCTTGATTGACATCAATATGCTGCTTCTCTTCCACCTTCATCTTGAACTCAATCAACTTTGGGCACTACAAGGGAATATCAAATCACTGCATCATATTTTACAATCCATAATAGAGAGGTGCTTATAACTTGTTGTTGCCATTTAGCCCCAGGTCAGTCCTGATCCATCAGACCTATGATCAGAGCAATCAATACTTAACTGTCTTAACATCCTGTATCTAAAACTGCATTATCTTATGTGCCTTTCTTTCTTTTAATATACTAGGAAGCGAATTTAGAGAGATTTAGTTGTTATTTCTAGTAGAGCTGGCAATGACAGTGAGTCTTCCTTCTTGATTTATTAAAAAAACAGAATGAAGGCACATGGTTTAGTGGTTAGGGCATTCGGCTCATGATCATAAGGATATGAGTTCAATACCTACTGGCGCATTGTGTCCTTGAGCAAGAAACTTTATTCCATATTGCTCCAGTTCACACAGTTGGCAGAAATGAGTTGTACCTGTCATTCAAAGGGTCAGCCTTGTTACACTCTGTGTCATGCTGAATCTCCCTGAGAACTACATTAAGGTTACACATGTCTGTGGAGTGCTCAGCCACTTGCAGCTTAATTTCACAGGCAGGCTGTTCTGTTGATCAGATCAACTAGAATACTTGTCATTGCAACCAATGGAGGACCAATTATTAAAAAGCAAGTGAAGAAGATGAGCTGAATCCATGTTGGAAGACTGGTTTCTAATTTGAGAAAAAGCATGAATAACAGTCTTGTCCTATTTTTCTAGAATCAGTAAAGCTAACATAACACTGTTAATGGATAGGGAAAATGAAAATGCAGGCGCGTGGGATACGTTCCCATTGTTCTAGAATCACTGTGTAGAAAACCTCTCACACACTCTAACACAATGAACCAAACTGCGTCTCGACATCCCTTCTCTTCCTCACATGTACTATGATTACCTCCCACTCCCCAATCTTGTCCTCTTGGCCCAGTGCCATTGTGTCATTGTTCTCTGCTAACTCCCCCCCCCCCCGATCTGCGCGTTCTACCCACATGCCTGCTAGACCCTGGGTGTTCCACGAACACATAACAAGAAAACTTTTCCCTCGCCCCACCCCAACAAACCATTTTACATCTCTTCTCTTTCTGGCATTTCCTCCTCCATTCACTATGCCTCGCTCTCACACTCCAATCCTCTCCTCACACCTCTGTATCATTGCTATCCAGTAGCCCCTCCAAATCTATACATACCCAAGTCTTTCATCACTTACTCTCTCTCTTCCTTTACTCAACCTTCTCATTTATACTCTGATCCCTGTTCCTTGTGAGCATGCCCAGCGTTTTGCCACCATCTCCATCCTGTGCTTTCCCACTCTTTCTCTCTCTCTCCTCCTGCACTTCCCTCAGGATGGGCAACCATGTATTTTCTTTGCAGCAGCACAACTGCTTCTGTCTTCATTCCTTTTCTCTCTCCGGCCATGTAACATTATACTTCCTCTTCAGTAAGACCCCTACGTCTGTCTCACTATAACCTTTTCATCATCACCTCCCCCTATGCCTCCTCCCCTCTTAAAAGTGTTTTTCTTGCAAGTACTTGGTGACCCTGTCAGTGCAGGTGCTACTTAAAAGCACCCAGTCCACACTGCAAAATGGTTGGAGTTTGGAAGGGCATCCAGCTGTAAAAACCTTGCCAAAACTGACCTCGCCTGTGCTGGTGCCACATAAAAAGCACTAAGTCCACTCTGCTGAGTGGTTGGTGTTAGGAAGAGCATCCAGCTGTAAAAATCCTGCCAAAACAGTCACAGAAGTCTGATACAGGCTTCGGCCTGGCCGGCTGTTGTGGTACCATCCGTCCCACCCATGCTAGCATGGAACACAGACATTAAATGATGATGATGATGTCGATGACGATGACGATGATGATGACGATGATAACGATGATGATGATGTTGAGTGGGATAGATAAATATGAGATATGCTTTACATTAATGGTTACGGGGACAGTTTCACTAAACTTGTGAACGCATACCAGATTATGGCCTTTGGAACTTAGTCAACCAAAAAGCATTGACTCTCTACAAGTATCAATCAGAACCAAATTCTTCTTTATGATCCAGCAAGACAGGCAACCAAATTCCTCAATGCCAACACACTTCTAATGTCACAGTTTTGCAGATTAGAATTTACACAATACATTTCTATCTTCTCCCCTTCCCAGCTACTTGTCCGGATATGTTAATATTGTGTCTTGGAGGAATAAGTTCAGACTTGGTTTCATACATGTTACCATTTACATTCTAATATGCAACTGTGTAGTCATTCTTTGCCATGAGAGTGGAATTGTTTTTGGTATTCTACTAATGCCAGCCAGCTTGGTATTCTTATATTCTGATTGAAAGTTTGTTAAGAAAGGTCAATATGACAACCTATCATAAAAGTTCTGAGTTCTTCTATCCTGAAGTCATTCTCTTGTCATAGTTTCAGCAACACCAAAATTAATGCTGCATAGTTTGGATGTAATGCAGGATAACGAATTGTTTTGTATTCTTGCCTCACAGCATTCTGGTTGAATTCTTCAGATTTTCCTCCAGTATAAACCTGTACCTTCATCAGAAGTTGCTTCTCTGACTTTCAATGGCAATTTCTCAATAACTCAGTTGAATGCTGACTGAAGGACACCATATTTATTTCTTCTGATGTTTATTGTTTTTGACCACATGTATGTATGTATGTATGTATATATGTATGTATGTATGTATGTATGTATGTATGTATGTATGCATTCATGCAAGTCTGTATTTATGTATACACATATGATTATAGACAACATGTATACATGCTCTCTTCTATTCTTAATTCTTTGAATTCTTCCTCAATAGAAGGAGTCAGTTTCTAACAATGGTACAAAGTTCCATCTTTAGAATGTTGATAACAAAAACAATGTCACATTTTAAACCTGAGAATAGTCTTGCATATTTTTACTATTCCACTTACAGACTTTTTGGTCGACTTCTTTTTCAGAAAATCCTAGTTTTTCCTAATTGTCGCTTAAACATTTACTGACACAATCAATTGAACAATGAATTGTTATTGGTGTAAATATGAGTTTATAACTTAGGTAAAGAAGCTGAAGGTTTCAAAACATTTGTGGCCAGTTACCCTCTTCCTCCTGAATTTTCAAAGAGATTTTCACATCAACAAAGCAGCTGACCTCTGGGATGGTTACGTTTTCTCATCTGGCCAGTTACGTTTGCACTTGGCATAAGTTTTGATGGCAACATTTCACCAAAATTCCTTGTGTTGATGTTTGTGAATGTATTCAATAACAGGAGGATCCTCAATACTTTTTATCCCAGGATAGTCTTTTCCCAAATGGCATCACATTTTGTTTTAGAGGGAACATGTTGCCGTATTAAGATGTAGTACTTTAACGTCATTTTTGGGCAGCTGCTAATCACATGTGTGATGTCTTCCAAAGAAATGTGATTTAATTATTATTTTCAGTTGCATCTTGTAGTACCAAGGGCTTCACCGCCACTTTAGTCCATTAGGTATTTGGTAGCAATTTCCTGTTTTTGGGATTCCACTTTTGCCAAGTGCAGAGACTTCAGCTACTCTGAGTAGGAAAGAAATTCATATGCTTTCCTCTAACCAAGTCGTATTCTCACAAGGCTTCTATCCTATTTCCTTTCTTTCTACAGCACAGCATCGTTTATCAAAAGTTGCTGGGCACATTCCTTCACTTCCTTCCTTCCATCTATTCATCAATCACTATTTATTGTCGGACTCACTACAATGCCAGAGGAATCGGTTGAGGCAGCTTGTATAGAGCTTGTGCATAATGTTTAAACAAACAGTAGGCCCGTAGTTTTCTGCTAACTCAGCCATTTCGTTCTTGACTACAAGATTCATCCATATTCTAAGCAAGTTAATTTGGAATGTCTATCTGACCTTCCACAGTTCTTTTAAATATGCATATTAATGATTTTCTATATAATGTCAGCCTCTGGTACCAATATTCAACTGTTAAGTCTTTTCCAGGTGTCTTCCTATTATGCAGTTTTCCTACGACTACAGGGGTGGAGAGGGGTATCCAAAAGAAACCGAAAGTTTGCAATATTATTTTATTCACTTAGTTTTACTTGTTTACACTTTTATCCCCTTCAAAGTATTCTCCATTTGAAGCATCAATGTTTTCCATTGTTCAAAGCAGTTCTGGAACTCTTGTGAAGTGATGCCTTTTAATGTCTCCATGTTTTTTTTAACTTCACTTCTTCCACATCTGCAAAACGTTTTCCTTTAAGGACTTCAGGGGAACAAAAAACAAGGCGCTGGGAGCAAGAGTGAGTACAGGGGGTAAGTAAGGTCATGCCCTTTTTGGTAAAAAAAACTGTCTCACATTCAAGGTAGTGTACTATGCCACACAAGCAGAAGAACCCAGTCGTGGCTGTCAGACAATTTCTGTGACCACATCACTCCTAACATGTGGCTACCTAACTCCCCAGACTGCAATCCCTTTGATTATTGTGTGTGGGGTGTAGTCTAGCAAGAGACCAACAAAATTCCTTGTAGCACCAAAGATGAACTGAAGGCAAGGATTATGGTAGCATTCACCAACTTAAACAAGGAGGCTTTCCAGAAGAGTTGCAGGAGATTCTGAATTCATCAGGAGACCATGGTTGAAGCCACTTTTGAGTATTTCAAGATATTTTTATGTAATTTTGGTAAATATATCTGTTAAAATGAGATGTCAGTGTTAGTTTCATTTTTGCGTAACTTAGATGACATATTTTTCACCGCACCCTGTGTATGTGTGTGTGTGTGTGTGTGTACATGTATGTATATATATATATATATATATATATATATATATCTATAAATATGTACATTTATGTATGTATATGTATGTATATGGATATGTATATATATATATATATATATATATATATATATATATATATATATATATATATATATATATATATACATACATGCAAATATATATGTGTATTTATGTTTATCTATATATAATGTATATATGTAGGTGCAGGTGTAGCTATGTGGTAAAAAGTCTGCTTTCCAACCACATGGTTCCCGGTTCAGTCTCACAGCATGGAACCTTGGGCAAATATCTTCTACTATAGCCATGGTCTGAGAGAGAGAGAGAGAGAGAGAGAGAGAGAGAGAGAGAGAGAGAGAGAGAGGGAGGGAGGGAGAGGTGGACAGAGAAGGGAGGAGAGAGAATGAGAAATACAGATATCTACATAAATACTTAAATGGAAGAATGGGTGTGTTTCACTGCCGCTAATTAGCCTTCATAAAAACAAAGCTGACCCCAAAAGAAAAACTGATAAGAATGTTATGTTTATTACTCAATGTAACCATGGAAACCAAAACAAAAAAACAAAAAGAAGATAATTAAAAAAGAAGCACAATGGCAAGAATGACAAGAAAAAGAAGAAAGAAACGAATTTACTTTGTGTCATAATGAATGAAAGAGAGGGGGAAAACAACAGCAAAAGCAAAAGGAAAAAAGCTAAATTAAATCGACTAATTAGGGTTACCAAGACAAAGTAAGATCAAAATTCTTCCAAACTACTGAAATAGATGTGTGTGTGTGTCTGTCTGTGTGTGTGTGTGTGTGTGTGTGTGTGTGTGTGTTGATATGCAAAAATATTTGTTTATGTATATATGCATACATACAAACACACACATGATGATGATGATAGTAGTAGTAGGAGGAGGAGGAGAAGGAGGCGGAGGGGGAGGGGAGGAGGAGGGGAGGATGAGGAGGGAGGGGAGGGGAGGATGAGGAGGGAGGGGAGGGGAGGATGAGGAGGGAGGGGAGGGGAGGATGAGGAGGGAGGGGAGGGGAGGAGGAGGGAGGGGAGGAGGGGAGGAGGGGAGGAGGGAGGGGAGGGGAGGGGAGGAGGAACCCATAACAAAACAATGATGACAAAAGCAACAATAATATTTCCTTCATTAGCCACAAGGGCTCAAAGAGATACAAAAGAATAAAACTTTCACCTAAAATTACAAGGAAAAAACAGAAAATGTTAACTGTAAACAAAAACAAAAAAACAACCCATTTACAAATTATGAAGAGAGGAGTTGAGAGACGTTATATAGTAAATGGACAATATATATTCTTTAAAGGTATATACACAGACCTGTATGTATACATGCACACACATACATATATAAGGTAAAAGGTTTTATTTTTCATTCCCTTCGAAATTGCTCTTAAATGTGGTTCTGGACGTTTTGCCTGCTCTTTCTAGCATGTAAGGCTGACTGTTAAGGGTCGCCTCTTTTGTGTTTAAATGTACACATATGCATATATACACACAGATATAATATGTAATGTGGTTAAAAACAGAATATTAAAACCATTGTAAGCAAAATTAAACTTAAGCAATATGGATATCCTTCATTGTCCTTCTTTGTCATGTTACTCTACCACACTAGTTATCTTAGTGAGAGGTATCTAGAGTTCCTGCACCATTACATGATATATATACATGTATAAAATGTGGGGGTTTAGTTCACAGGTGATCTAAATGACTAGGTACGCTGGGTAAGTGCTGTATTGGATTACCAGGGCTCCAAGCTCATAGCCGAGGCAGGACTTATGGAAACATTGTAGATTTCCAATATAGTGGATATATATTTGTTAAAGAGGACAACAAACACTAAGGCAAGACAAACATCTTTATGCTTCATTTTTCATCTTTTTCTTCCTTTCTTTATTCCTTTTCTCCTGTCCTCTTTGTCATTGTTTCATTAATCTAAACACACCAGCATTGGTTGTCAAGTGATGGTGGGGGAATAAACACACACACACACACACACACACACACACACGCACACACACACACACACACACACACACAGATATATATATACATATACGACAGGTTTCTTTCAGTTTCCATCTACCAAATCCACTCACAAGACTTTAGTAGAAGGCTGTAGTAGAAGACACTTGCTCAAGGTGCTATGCTGTGGGACTGAACCTGGAACCATGTGGTTGATAAACAAGCTACTTACCACACTGCCACTCCTGCGCTTATGTATATATATGTGTGTGTGTGTGTGTGTTTCATAGCGTTTTTTGATTGTCTTAATAACTGATGAGATGCCGGAGGAGATTTCCGCCCTGACATCCGAAACTCAGAGTTTTATTATGGGACCTGAATAATTGTCACATATTTTATTACAGATAAATTCCTCTATTTTCATTGACAACCAATGCTGATGTGTTTATGTCCAAATCATGGCCATAGTCAAATGACTGAAACGAATAAAAGAATAAAAGAACATATATATACCTGCACATACACACACACACATATATATATAATATATATACACACACACATATGGACATATATATATACATATGCCTCGCACACATGTGCTTATATGTACATATATTTATAGTAAATGCCAGCAATTAAAATGAGACATATTTTAAAGAGCTGAAATGCAAAAGCTTTCTAGTTTTCTTGAATCAGAGCACCTCATGACCCCGTTCATTTAACAGGTTTTCAAACTGTGTTTAAGTGCAAGCAAAAACACCATTAATATTTTTGGTACACCTTATGAGAATATGCCTCTTTTAAGTTTTGCTATAATATTTTGATTTTACTTATAATCTATGTTTTGCCTATTTGTATTCTGAACTTATCTGTGTTATTCTCAATTCTTTGGAGAGTACATGGCACTAGAGATGCATCATTTTCTTTATTTGTTCGCTTTTCATAGGATGGTAAACCTCAGTTCATTTTCCTTGTTATTGTCCTGAGGAGGAACATTTTGTTCCATTTTTCATTTTCTGTGATTTCCTCTCCTTTTTTTCCCCCACCTTTCATATTTTTGTCAAGCATTTAGGAATATTCATCGGTAACTGTCGTTTCTTTCTCATCAAACAATCAAAGTGTAGCACCACAAGAAGGTACAGTTAAGGGTGATTTCTGATACTGAGCCTAAAGGTATTTTCTTTTTGATCCCCAGAGTTTCGGCAGATGGTGCTCTGGAAACTGGTGTTTGTTATTTTCTTTGCTGTATTAGTTTTGTTTTCTTTGTTTTGTTTACTCTTCCCAATTCTTCCATACACCCAGTCCTAAAGTGTGTTTCATTCTGACAAATCTAACAACTATGCTTTCTGGCATAAATCATTAATCTTATACCTATGTCTTGGAGTCTTCCACTAGATACAGTTCCAATTAAGGGTCTCTGATATTTTTGCATGTCATTAGGATATTGACATCTCCTAGGATACTTTGACCCTTTTCAACAGAAAATCACAACTAGCCATGCATCTATGTTGTATCTTAACCCATGCATAAATATATAGCCAGAAGGATACCTGACAATTTCAACCTGTATTTTGGTTCTATAAGTACAGCATATCGTTTCACAGATGTTGCTTTTTTCTGATGTTATAATTTCTCCTAAGTTCTGAGAACTAATTACACCAGGTTCCAAATAGATAAGAGTAGCGAATCACCCCTTTGTAGGATGTATGGCAGTAGAAATGAAACAACCTCACATATTGTGAGTGAGTGTAGCAAGTTGGCCCCAAAAGCACAACAAAAGGAGGTATGATAATGTGGCTAAGTTCGTCCACTGGAGGCTATGTGAAAAGTACGGCCTGAACAGAACACGGAAATGTTACGAACATGAACCAGGAGGAGTCACCGAGAACAATGAATATAAGATAACGTGGGGTTTTACAATCCAATGTGACTCCCTAATTGAGGCTTGGAGACCAGATATTGTGGTAGATAAAGGAAAAAAGGAAATCAAGATTATAGATATTGCAATACCTGGAGATGCATGCATAAGTGACAAAGAACTAGAAAAGATTGGAAAGTACAGACTACTAAAAGATGAAATTTCAAGAATATGGACTATGAGGAGAGTGTCTGTCATTCCAGTAGTTGTAGGGACACTTGGAACACTAACAGCCAAGTTTGAGAAATATGTCAAAGAAATTGGAATTAAAATGGGAGCAGAGTAAGTCCAAAACACTGCTCTGCTGGAAACAGCTAAGAATTTGAGATTGGTACATGGATGTTGAATGTCTCCCACGATAATTAACAACCAAGTATCAAAGCTTATAATGTGCGGAAAGAGATCCTGTGAGACCTCTGACAGCAAGATGCTGTCTGCTCTCACAGAATCTACCAGAACAAACAAGACCAAACGTTCTGGGAAGTAAAACAATAACATGCTTTATTACAGGTAATAACACCTGAGAAAATATTCTAATTAGTTTTAAAAAGGTAGAGTGGTGTGTAAAGGAAATTTGGTTGTTGTTTCTCTCAGTTCTTCCTTTCATTTAATATGTGGAGCTGGTTCTTTGGACAACTCCAAGAGATGTGTATGCAAAATGATCTTGAACTTGTTTTTATCACAAGCAAGAACAGTTGGTTCTATATTAGATACTTTTGGAAAGTGACAGGAAAAATATAGAATATGAAGATGAAAACACCAGCTTATGAAGACAGAATATGTTATTGACTAGAATGTCATTTGTGTCAGAAGTTTTTGGCAAAAACTAAGGATACGGTAATATTAGAAAAGAGATTGATGAAAGTAACAGAAAAGGAAACATTTTTAAATTTCTAAAATGAATTATTATAATAATTAAATTATTCTAGATTATTGGTTTCAAATTTTGATACAAGGCCAGCAATTTTGGGGGAGGGGAAAATCAATTACTTAACTGCTACTTATTTTACTGACTCCAAAAGGAAGAAAAACAAAGTCAACCTCAGACAAATTTGAACTCAGAACATGAAGATAAACAAAATGCTGCAAAGCATTTTGCATGGCATTCTAGCAATTCTGCCAGCCTGCCATGTTACATATGAAAGAATTATTCTAAAATAATAGCGCTGCTCTGCACTACAGTTGGAATTCTAAATTAAGGGTCTTAAAATCTTTATCCGTCATCATCCTAATTCGATGGTTTGATAAATCAAAACAGAAATACTTTCCACTGCCTCTTCCTCTTCCTCACAAGGATTTTTCCCTGTTTCCACTTTCCAAGTTCCCTTGGCAGGCTTTTGTTTGGCCAAGGCTTTAGCAGAAGCCATTTGCTGAAGGTGCCATGTAAAGAAACGGAACTGCTTCTGATGCAAACTTCTTAGACACATATCTATTCCGGCATTGCCAGCTTTCATCATCGTCATCGTCATAATTTAATGCCCATTTTCCATGCTGGCATGGGTTGCACAGTTCGACAGGAGCTAGCAAAGCCAGAGCACTGCACCAATCTCCATTGTCTGTTTTGGGAAGGTCTCTACAGCTGGATCCCTTCCTAATGCCAACTGCTTTACAGAGTGTACTGGGGGGCTTTTTATGTGTCACCATCACAGGAGCCTTTTATGTGGTGCCATCACCAGTGTTCTTTATGTGACACCAGTACAGGTGCTTTTTACATTTAGAAATTCTGTTTCTGAGTTCAAATTGAATATGAAACCATGAATACACTCAAAAATAAGAAACTGATGATTATTAAAATTTCGATTCTATCGTAATATAAATGTATGAGGTGAATAGTTCAGAAAGCATTAATTAAAAAGAAAGGTGTTTATTTTCAAGTAAAAATGTCTACTTTCAAGATGCCATATTGATACTAAATTATCCTTTCTCTCTTAAACACACAAGATGTCCAAATTCCCATAATTCAAGCATTACTATATAGAGTTAGTTTGAAAAAGAGATTAGCATTTTTTCATGGAAACACTTCTTTTTAATTTCCTATTTTCAACTGATGGCGACAGATTAGAAATAATTGTGCAAAGATGGTGCTAAGATAATTCTAAATTACATTGACCCACAGTAGCACGTTCAATTTCAAAACAAATCTGTTATATAATTGTCAACATTCTGTTTCATTTGATTATTGCATTCCTTTCTGCCTTTTAAATTGCTTAACAGCTGCACACAATGGCATTTATTGAATTCCACTCATTCCATATTGTTTCTTTTTTTATCCAAGTGGCATATATGAATACATCATTTATAAAAGTACAAATTTCTAGGGTTTTATGAACATTTATTCTCTGACAGACTTCCTAAATGTCTGCGAATATTTCAGGAACCTTGTAATCTAATCTTCCAGTAAAATAACTATTAGAGCCTAGATTCATTGATTATAAGATGCATGAGCACAATGGTTCTGAGGTTATAGTGATGACTAAATGGCCAATAGTGCAAACCTTACTGGGGTCATTGCCTTGTACTGTTAAGGAACAGTACAAAACTATGCTTCCTCCAGTTTTCTTGATAGGGAAATATTGCTACTCATATTTCATAGTTAAGTGCTGTATGGCTTGGAAAGGTTTACACCTGAAAAGTCAATTGCTTCAGTATGCAATCATGCTCATAGTTTCTTTTTACTTTGAGACAAGTACACGCATTGCTTCATGTAAAATATTAGATTATCGATAAAAACAAATATTTTTGTGGTTAAAATCTAAAGAGGATTCATGTTCTTTCCATCGACTTCAACTCAGACGAGGAATCACACTGTTCATTACCATCATCATCATCATCATCATCATCTTTTAATGTCCTCCTTCCATGCTGGCATGGGTTGGATGGTTTGACAGGAGCTAGTCTGGCAGAAGACTGCACCAGATTTCTGTGTCTGTTTTGGCATGATTTTTATGGCCGATGCCCTCCCTAATACCATCCATCCCACAGAGCAAGCTGAGTGCTTTTGACATGGCACCGGCACATGAAGAAAAAAATCAAGTGAAGGAGCTTCTATGTGGCAACTCAATTTCCTAGAAATTTCAGCTAAATCTTTCTCTCAAATTAAACCTTTCACTATTAAATTTTAATATTTAGGGCACACTGGATAATGCATTTCTCAACCAGGGCTTCCCAGAACCCTAAAGTTCTGCAAAAAGTTCCTAGGGGTTCTGCAAGAAAGAGTGAGATAAGCTAATGCTAATTTGATGATATATAATTATATATATATATATATATATATATATATATGATATTTACTATGTGAACTACGATGCAAAAAAGATATGGTATATAAATTTTTTTGTGCAGGGGTTCCTTGAGACATGCATTTTATTTTAAGGATTACAGAAGGGTAAAATGGTTGAAAAACATTGGGGTAATGTATTTTCAGATACACTGTTTGAATAGAAGACGCAGTGTCTTACAGTAAGAATTTGATGACAGGCAATTCTACTCACTCATTACAAATCTGGGGTCAAATAACATAACAGATAATCAAACGAATGCATGAGCCTCCACAATGCCACTCACTCTGCTAGAAATAGCAAGTAAATCTTCCACAACAACAAAAAAAGAAGTACAAGTTAGAAAACTACCCTGTGT
>NC_142932.1:128424390-128464390 GCF_046866305.1 Octopus bimaculoides | reverse complement strand
AGCCTGCACTCTTAGCCACTACGTCATATGCCTGTGGGCAATTTAGGGTTTATAAATCTAATATTTTCCAAACCTTCCTTAAAACCCAAACCACTAAGCCGTGTGCCTTCACAATATTGCACAGAGAGTCATTAAGATACACAACCAAGATGAAGATGTCAGTTTGTTTATGAGGAAGGATTGGTGACTGGCAGAACTGTTAGAATATTTGGCAAAATGTCTTACACTAATCAGATTCATGTATTCATGCCCTGAGTTCAGATCCCTCCATGACCTCCCTGTCTTTTCATTTGTCCTGATTAAATGTAAGTTACTCTGTCAGGTTCTTGAGAAAATTGATTCTCTTCATCTTCCAAATATCTCGTCTGCTGCCGATGAAGCAAATCAATATTTTATGTTGTCTGTGATGATTTATTTAACTCAGGCTTTTCTTTCAAAGCCAAAGATACTCTTGAGCAGGGAAAATGAGATTGAACTCGACACTTGGACCACCCTTAAAGTGGAAGTAGCATAAAAAGGATTCATTTGGAATTTTCCCTGCTGTAACCATGGTATTGGTCCCACATAGAATGTTCCTCTGCTGGTGCCATATAAAAATCACCCAGTGCCACTCTGTAAAGTGGTTGGTGTTAGGAAGGGCATCCAACTGTAGAAATCATGCCAAAACAGACAAATGGAACCTGATGCAGCTGTCTGGGTTGCCAGCTCCTGTCAAACCATCCAACCCATGCCAGCATGGAAAGCAGACGTTAAATGATGATGATGGTGGTGGTGGTGATGATGATGGTGGTGATGGTGGTGGTGGTGGTGGTAGTGGTGGTGGTGGTGGTGGTGGTGGTGGTGGTGGTGAATCTTTTACTTAAAGATGTTTAGGAAACATCACTATAAGTCAACCAAATCGACACCCCAGCAGCACCTGAGAAGCCCAAGCATACAGAGGTGAAACAAAATGCTGCCAAATATTTTGTCTGTTGCTCAAACAATTCTACTAATCCACCAGTAGAGTCACCAGAAAGAATCTTTCTGTCTTTCAGTCGATGAAATATCATTAAAAAATAAATTAATGAAATAGATAAAAGAATAAAGATATAAAAAAGAGTGCAAAAAAACTGAATTAATTTCCTGATTGTTTTAAAATTCTTGTCCAGCATCTCTAGTATAATTAATTATATATAATATTCATTTATATATAGCACATAATTAATTATATATAATATTCAATATATCTTTATTAATGATCAAAGTTCTAAATGAAACTAGATACATATGGATAGAATAGAAAACTAATAATTTTTTTGAGGTTATTAATAGCAGCACAAATATTTATGAATTAGGGATAGTAAATGAGAGAATCGGTAGAGTGCTGGACAAGATGCCTTGTGGTGTTTAAATACATATCAATACTCACCAGTCTTAAATTGGCCTTTCATCCTCCTGAAGCTGAAAATTAACTGGATGGATGTGTAAAGGTGAGTTAACGAACTGTGTCTAAGGCAAAAATCTGGAAACAAATGCCATTATTTGGGCAACAAAATTGCTAGAAAACTGGACAGAATGGCTTGTTGTGTTCATTCAGTCTTTT
The DNA here is from genome assembly GCF_046866305.1 of Octopus bimaculoides. Taxonomy (NCBI): domain Eukaryota; kingdom Metazoa; phylum Mollusca; class Cephalopoda; order Octopoda; family Octopodidae; genus Octopus; species Octopus bimaculoides. The sequence goes on along the minus strand of NC_142932.1, from coordinate 128,462,808 downwards.
AATTTCCAAGTTCCAAAACTGCTGAGGTTGACTTTTATCATTTGAGCCAAATTAAAATACCAATCAAGTATTGACAGAATTAACAACCTCCACCCCCCCCCCACTCCATATTTCTAGCCTTGTGCTCAGCTATGACATTTTTATTCCTGTTGTGCTTCCAGTTTTATATCCTGTAGAGTCAAACTTAACCCTTTCATTACTGTATTTATTTTGAGATGCTCTCTGTTTCTTTCAATTAATTTTAAATATAACAAAGAATTTAGTAAAATAACTTAGTTATTATCATTAAGCTAGTGTTAGGAACATAAATTGTGACTAAGATTTGGTGAAAGATTTTAATACAAAACTTACGAAAACAAGACATTTGTACTACAGAGTCAGACACAGTTTCAGCCAGGTTGGTATCAAAAAGGTTAAGAATTGTTTCTCTATTATATATTTTAACCCTTTTGTCACTGTATTTCTGTTGAGATGCTCTGTGTTTCTTTCAGTTACTTTAAATATAACAAAGAATTTAGTAAAAATAACTTAGTTATCATTAAGCTAGTGTTAGGTTTGGTGGAAGATTTTAATTCAAAACTTATAAAAACAAGACATTTGTACTCAGAGTCAGAGCCGGTTTCTGCCGGGTTGGTAACAAAAGGTTTAAACTCTGAATATGTGTCACTATAGAGATGCTCACTACACTTGATTGGCAGAATTCTCTGATTGCAGTAGGACAATCTACTACACTACATACATTCTGATATTGCTTGGGATATAGTTTGGGACTTTACCATTCCCTTCTTTGAGTGTCCAAATTCTCTGATGACTAATGTTATTATTTCAATCTTTTTAGTCCACAAACTGATCTCCAGTTCTTTATACTTGGTGAACTTTTATGGTGACATTCACAGAGGTGTTTCTTGTCCATAGTATTGCTATATTGATAATGTATGCACCTCTTATCGTTTCTGTCTTTGTTAACAATATCAGCTTTATAGGAATCAGTGATAATGTTGCTGTCAGTGACTGTGGCCCTAATTCAGTTGATGACTTCTTTTGATCTTGTGACTCCTGAATATTTTCTACTGCAGATACACAATGGCTACGTTATGCAAGTGGAAATATTTGATCCTTTCCAACTTCAAATATCCAAAGGCAATATGGTTGATAGTTTCTTCCTATCTTCTGTAGATCTTTCATTGTGAACCTTTGTCTGTTCCATCCTTGATGATGTGACACTGATAGAATCTGATTGCAACACTCTACTCTTCTCCTATGGTTACCATTCTTTCTCTTCTTCTTTGCAACTGACGTATCCAGTGAGTCCACATTTTGGAGCAGGTCTGCTTCTGATGCACTTCTTTGTCCTTCCAAGTTTTCTGCAGCTGAAGCTGGTCGGTATGCTTAGCCTTCTGCTTTGCTTCTTGGACATAATTTGTCATCAGCTTGTTTACTGATGGTGGTGGTTTCTGGAATATCACATTCCCTCTTGTAGTGCACTGCTTTCGTGATGGATTAGATCTGATGTTTACACTTTGGAGGAGTGGTTTATTTGTTTTGTCAAGTAAATCATCCATACAACTAGTAGTACTCTGGACAGTTACTCTGAGTTAATACAGACTTAACTTCCTGAAGCTTTTGAAAGGTGCAGTCTATGTGCATCTGTTTTTGTGCGGTGCATCTTTTTCATGGTCAGAATCATTCTTGTTCCAGTGATATGTCTCTTGTTGTTGTTCAGTTTCCAGTTAATGATGTTGGACCTGATGTTATAAAGAGTATTCTTAGGATGTTAAGAACCTTAAAGCTATTCCCCATTTTGAGCTTGCTCCAAAATGAGTACTCACCATTTGTACTCTTTCCAGATGTTTTCCTTCATGGCAGATTGTTGTAAGCCACTTTTATTATTCCCTCCCAAGATGTGCCCTCTTGATCATAATATCTATATTAACCTTGATCCTAATATCCTCGATCATAATATCTATATTAACCCTGATCCTAATATCCTTGATCATAATATCTATATTAACCTTGATCCTAATATCCTTGATCATAATATCTATATTAACCTTGATCCTAATATCCTCGATCATAATATCTCTATTAACCTTGATCCTAATATCCTTGATCATAAAATCTATACCGAGAACTAGGTTTGTAGTCTTGATTATTTTAACTTTCTTTAAGATGGTGCACTTGTTAATTCTAGACTCTGTTTTGGTATTATCATTGAAAGATTGAAAACGATGATGGAAAGAAGCTCGTTCTGTTGAATGTTGTCTTTGGTATATATATTAAGGGTATCATTAAAGAACAACTGGTTCCATTTGTCATTTTGCCTAAAGGTAGATGAGTAATTAGTGGTGCAGGTGAAAAACAGAAGGGAGCAAGTACAGGATTCAGAGCATTTATTTGGATTCTTGAAGGGTCCCAATAGGTAGACACCCCTCATTCTTATATCTTATTGATCTTGAAGATAGCAGCATGTTCTTCATGATCTTCATGCCTAACCATTTGCAGTTCTTTATATATTTGTGTTGGTCTTGTAATTGTTGAATCCATGTAACATTTTTCTTTTCTTTTTCCCCAAATCTTACACCTCAATTCCTTGACTTCTCCAAAAGTGTTTGGTTGGTTCATTGACACTTATTTTCTTGCTTAATTCACAACAGAATTTCTTTGTATCTTTTTGGACAATCTGGTTTATGCCTGAAGATATTATTTCTCTTTGAGAAATTCCTGTTCTCTATGCTTTTGCTTGAATCTTGTAACCTTATTGTCTCTTTCTGTCAGATATTGAATTTTTATTCAATTTTTTTCCCCTTTTCTTCTTTTTCATGTTGCTCTCTTCTTCGATTTCCTTTACCTATGATTGTTGTGTTCACACTCACCGAGAAATCGCCTCCATCGTTTCCTTCCAATCTGCTTGTTTTCTGTTCTGTTGTTGACCTGGTATTTCTCCTGCACTTATGACGGCTGAAATGGTTACATACAGAAGCCAGTTTATTTCTGTTAAGTTCAAAGCTCTTTCATTTCATTCTTGATGATTTCAACAGATTCTTTAGCCGGTATAACAACACCTGTAGAATGGTGGTCTTTCTTCATCTTTGAGATTACTGGTCTTTCTTTGATGGCCATTTCTTTTAGGATTTTCATTCTTTTTCTGGGTGCATGTTGTCATCTCTGCTCTTTTCTCATTGCTGCCATCTTCATTGGTTTCCTCTTCTTAGTTGTGTACCTCTGGACAATCAGAGATGGTGGTACCTCTATTTTATCACTAGAGATAGTAGTACCTCTATTATATCTCTCTCTGGACCTCACTTTTTTTTATAGTTGTTGTTGTTGGTGGTGGTGGTGATGGTGGTAGCGGCGGCGGCGGCGGCGGCGGCGGCGGTGGTGGTGGTGGCGGCAGCAGCAGCAGCAGCAGCAGCACTATTATCATTATTGCTCTTTCTAAATGAGTGATTGATGAAAGAATTAGTAGAACACTTGATTAAATGCCTTGCAGTTTCCACTTATATTCCTTGATGTTCTGAGTTCAAATCCTGCAAATATTCACATTACCTTTCTGCCTTCTGGAATTAACATTACTAGGCGCTGAAACTGAAGCCTTTTTGCCATTTGAAATTCAAACTCAAACTCTGAACTTGCAACAAATATATATATAAAAAGAACATCATTTTCTACAGAAACATCATCATCATCATCATCATCATCGTTTAACGTCCGTTTTCCACACTGGACAGTTTGGAAAGTAATGGATAATACTCTGGAATTACATGAATGAGCAACAAATGTAGGTGGTACAAAAACGACACAGTTATGATAGTTCTTGGGAAACTAATATAGAAACATGTAAACTGGTTTCGTCATGAGGATATTCATCTTGCATTATTGTTAAAGTAATACAACGAAACCCAGAAGAAATGTCTTAATGCATTTCTAACACTCATTCAGACCCTGCTGAATTCAGTCAACAGTATAAGATTAAGTTAGAATTGAGTGGAATGAAAGTCCATATCATTGCTGATTTCAGGGATGTTCCTGGTCTCTGTAGAAGACTATGGGTATCCCAAACTGTAGGTATTCCCAATGGTGGGTATCAACAAACAAGACTGATCTGCTGTTGAGTCTATGACTTGTGCTTATTCATAAGGAGAGTCAATCAATGTTGGTATTATTCTTTTCTACCGTTGGCACAAGGCCTGAAACTTTGGGGGAGGGGCCAGTCAATTAGATCGACCTCAGTACGCAACTGGTACTTAATTTATCGACTCCGAAAGGATGAACGACAAAGTCGACCTCAACAGAATTTGAACTCAGAACGTAAAGACAGATGAAATACCGCTCAGCATTTCACCCGGTGAGCTAACGTTTCTGCCAGCTCACCACCTTAATGTTGATACTATTAGAAAGCTTATGACGATGTTACATTGGTTGATTCTACATTCTCAAGAGTTTCTTCCCTCTGTAATGTGAGTTTAAGCACTCCCATGGTTGCAATGCGACTCATTTTTCTCTGGTCCATACAATAACTACCAGTCATATACTGAGGTTTACTCCCATCATTATGACCTTTCCCTAAAAAATATTTGACCTTGTTGCTTATTTAAGAAATCAATACCTGTTAATTAGTTTGACTTGATATTAATTATACTCTTGTTTTGTGGGGGAAAAATGGAATCAGAGTAAAAAAAACCTGATTAAATTGTAAACAGTTTTATATAGGATGATAGGAAATGATTCATTCAATTTATGTCTTTTTTTTTTTTTGCTTTCTCAAAGTATTGATGTTATGAATGATACAGCAATAAATAAATATTATCCCAAACCTCTAAAGTAAACAACTGAAGTAAAAGGAGAAAGAAGAGGAGGCAGAGGAGGAGGAGGAGGAGTGAAGAAGTATGTCTTTTATCATTTACTTGTTTCCGTCATTAGACTGTGGCCATGCTAGGGCACCAGCTTGAAGAATTTTTTGTTGAATAAATCGAGTTGCAGTACTAATTTAATTTTTTTAAACTTAGTATGTATTCCATCAGTCTCTTTTATCAAATTGTTTACTTACATGTAAACATCCCCACATCACTTGTCAAGGAGTGGTGCACGACAAACACACACACACACATACACACACACACACACACGTATGGATATGTATATATATATGTGTTTATATATTACAGGGTGCAGAGAATATGTTGACATCTAAATTATGTAAAAATGGAAATAACACTGACATCTCATTTTAACAGATACATTTACCAAAATTACATAAAAATATCTTGAAATACTAAAGAGTAAATTTATTCAATAAAATCACCATTGGTTTCAACCACGGCCTCCAGACGATTTCGGAATCTCCTGCAACTCTTCTGGGTGGTCTCTTTAAGTTGGTGAATGCTGCCATAATCCTTGCCTTCAGTTCATCTTTGGTGTTACAAGGAGTTTTGTTGTTTTCTCGCTCACATAATAATCAAGGGAGATGCAGTCTGAGGAGTTAGAAGGTCAGATGTTAAGGGGTTGATTTGGTCGCAGAAATTGTCTGACAGCCACGACTGGGTTCTCCTGTTTGTGTGGCATGGTGCAGAGTCTTGTTACCAGACATAGGGTCTTCCAGCAACTACCCTCTTGACCCAAGGCAGCACTACCTCCTTCAGGCACTTGATGTAGCCTTCCATGTTGAGTCTGAGGTCATGTGGGAAGATGAATGGAGGCATAACATCACCATCACTAGTGATCCCTCCAAACACCACGATGTTGACTGGATGTTTAATTTTAATCACTCTTGGTACATGTCCTCAGATTGCACTGTCCTCAGATTGACACGCAAACACTCTGAAATGTTTGTACTGGAACTTCCAGCACAAATGCCAAGGCGTACAGCATGTCATTTTCAAATTTCTGGCTGAGTGAATTGAAACATGGTGCTGTTTTTCTCACAGACAGTGCCCAACTGACCATACTGTGTAGTCAATAAAATCAAGACCAAACAATGCACATGCATGAAATTAAAATTATCAAATGGCGATAATTTACCCATTGCACCCTCTGTGTGTGTGTGTGTGTGTGTGTGTGTGTGTGTGTGTGTTTGCAAGTGTGTGTGTGTGTAAGTGTGTGTGTGCAAGTGTGTGTGTGCAAGTGTGTGTGTGCAAGTGTGTGTGTGCAAGTGTGTGTGTGTGTGTGTGTGTTTGCAAGTGTGTGTGTGTGTGTGTGTGCAAGTGTGTGTGTGTGTAAGTGTGTGTGTATGTGTGTGTGTGTGTATTTGACTATAACTTCATTTCTTCAACATTGGAAGGATGCATGACAGATTGAAGTTCAAAGGGAATTGAACCTGGAATGTCAAGTGTTGGAGCAAATATCACTCTGCTGAGTGACTGGTGTTAGGAAGGGCATCCAGCTGTAAAAATCCTGCCAAAACAGTCATAGAAGCCTGGCCGGCTCTTGTGGTTAAATGATGATGATGATGATGTTTGTTCCAACGCTTAGTCTGAGACTCTAAAGAGTTCACAGCCTTAGCACAGGCACTGTTTATGGAAGAGAGTAGCATTGCTCGTGTGATATCTATCTATCCAACAATCAGTTGTTCCATTGTTGTTTATGTTTTGGGTTATAACCACAAGACTCTTCTCAAAGTAGAAACCCTTATTCTCTCACCTTGTTATTTAATCTTGAGCCAAACAAGATTAAGTAAAACCTTTAAACAAGAGCATTCCAACTTTGATCACAGAATTGTTTAGGTATACCTAAGAATCATGTATTCTTTTGTGTTTGTTATTTGATTCCTTTAATCATTTTTGCCTAAATTTGCAGACTCTGGTGAAATTACATTCATTCTAATATTCTGCAAAACATTTCGATTTTCTCAGTATGGGATAAAAGTTTTTATAAATGAACAATTCTGTAGTTCCATTAAAACTTACCCTCTAACATATTTTCGATTACTGAAATAGTTGAATCTTCTTAGTAACTAAAAGCTAAATACTTAAAGTTCATTAAAATCTATTCTATGATTATTGAAATTGTACTCTTTGTCACTTTTCCCATAACCATTCCTCATCAATGCTGCAGACTTTATGCTGCTGTACTCAAACATTTTATCGAGTTCACACCAGTAGCTGTATCTTATAGAATACCAATATTTAGCCTCTCAAACTTGTGACATATTGGCCAGCCTCATAACTTGTGAGAGACACACCAACAACTGCAAAGCTGCTTTAAGGCCATTGAATTTGTGCTCATTCATCAAACATAACCAAAAGGTTTTGCATTATTGACTCAATGTGACCTGTTACGGTTATAATAATCTCTCGACGCAATATGAATCACAATAATTTGAAAATAGACTGAACATGCTAAGTAATGTTACTCTACAATGAAAATATGGAGAATTCTCATCATTCATCACCATTTAACATCCGTTTTCAATGCTGGCATGGGTTGAATGGTCGGAAAGGATCTGGCAAGCCAGAAGGCTGCACCAGGCTCCAAATTGTCTGTTGTGGCATGGTTTCTACAGCTGGATGCCATTCATAACAACAACCACTTTACAGGGTGTATTGGGGTTTTTTTTTTTATTAATACTAATACCAGTGCTTTATATGTAGCACCAGTATGGATACTGTCTGAGTGGCACCAACACAGGTGCTTTTTCCATGGTGCCAGTGTGGCTATAGTAATTCCTTAACATAATATGAATTACAATAACTTTAAAATAGCATGGCAAATAATGTACAATAGAAATATGGAGAAGCTGTTGTAAAATTTGATCTTATAATCTTTAAATTCTTCAAGCTTTCTTGAATTCCCTCCCAAAATCCATTTAGCTTGCTCAGCACTGTAGCTGAGCCAAAATCCTATTTCATTTTCACAGTTTCTGATTGAGTCTTGATAAGATGCAACGTTCCATGGCTTCTAGCTGAAAGCTAACAACTTGAATATTTTAGTTCCTGATTATATATTTGAATGGCCATCACTTCAAATATTGGATAGATAAGGAAAAATGAATAGCAATTGAAGCTGCTTATTCTTGACTGGAGATTTTAGCAACACAACATCAACTAAAATCTAATACATTATGTTGAATATTCAGAGTTTAATAGCCTACAGGAAGAAAGCCTCATACAATTCTATATGAATATCAACCTGTGAATTACATTTGAAATCTTTACAGATTTGTTAAATCTACTCTAAAAATATTTCAATTTTCAATTTCTCTAGTTTATTTACTCAATTTTATTTCAGATAAGTTTTTATTTGTTTGCATGTTTTTTTGTTTGTTTGTTTTGTTTTGTTTTCATTTTTCTAATATTTATATTTTAAAATACTTTTGATGGAGATTGGTTGCAGAAATGGCAAAACAGTTATGAAGCAAATATATATTTAAATATATCTGAAGAGACTTTCAGTTATTTCATGTGGTTCTAAAGTTGGTCTGGCTCCTGAATATAATATCTTATTGGAAGAGACATTCCTTATTCCATTTAACGCTGATTTTAAAATAGCTTCAGGCTTCTCCTTATTTCTTGAAAGAAGAATGGAAGTCGATTGATAATTGTGTTTCATCAGATGGGTGAAATCCATCAGATATATTTATATATCATAATTTACCTTTACTAACAGAAATAATAACATAGCAAAGCTGAGAGTAGGTGTTCACACTCGTATGGTATCCTAAAATAGTCAAGGGAAATTCTGAAATTTGTGAGGCAAATACAATACAATAGCTATTTCCTTATATATATGCAGGTGTGTGCTTGTATACACAATAAAGTGCTGTATAAGCAATACATTTAACTAAACACATTAAAGCTCACTATAATATTTTATATTCCATATTTACATTTGTAGATGCAGAGTAAAAGTATTCAGCTTTATATTGGCTAGAATAGATGAACAGAACAAACTACATCAGAAACAGACACAACAACTGAGGACAACATCAATATTTCAAGTGGTTCAGTTCTTACACTTGTTTCTATAATACAGCATCATCTCATCTTTGTGCATCATTTACATTATGTAAATTTGAAACATAGGGATATATCAGGAATAAAATATTTCATTATTTTTCAAACTCTCAGACGAAATAATGCAACTGTTGCACATAAGTACAATAATATTTTATGGAAACATGCAGAAAATAAACAATCCAAAACATCAGTGATATTGGTTTCCTCTTATTTTATACATGTGTGTGTGAGTGTGTGTGTGTGTGTAAGTGTGTGTGTGTGTGTGGCTTAGATGGCTCTTACATTTCATTCATTCAACTCTTAGTTTCCACAGCAGCCTCCCACATACAGACTGAGAGAGCTTTTTGAAAGATTTCTCCAGGATGAGGAATGCACAGTTGGAATGTCTATTACCATTTTTGCATCTCAACTCATTATGTTCCGCACCACAAACAACCACAAATGCCTCAGAGTTCTTTAGTATATGTAACAGTGATTCAAATAGTATTGTTATTTGGGGATTAAAAAGGAACTCAGAGCTGTTCTGTGCATGAAACAAAATTTAGACTCAATTTAAAAGGACTTCCTTTCAAAAGAACTTCTTGTTTACACCAATATGCATTTATTTTTTGCACAAATTTCTTTTCTCTCTTTCATTTTCGAGCATGATAGTACTTGATACGTCAACCGTTGGGTTTAGTATTCACTGATTTGCCAATCATTACCTATTTTGGATTTAATTAAAGAATTTGGAGAAAATAATTAGAGTGGCATTTGCATGTCAGCATGGAATCTATAAAGGAACTTACCAATAAAGAATAGAAGTGGAATAAGCATGGAGTTGATCATTAATGGTTCCATTAGTGATGTGGGTCTTAGAAAACCTTTAAAATTGGTTGAGCATTTTCTTCAAACACTTTTGTGAAGCAATATTTTTCAAGATGAAAGACAAGGCCACAAGGCACACATGTAAACAGGGTAACACCAGCTTCATTACACCAATGGAGGAGAGGAATTCTTTTTCTGTTGATAGTTGTGCATCTTCCAAATTACAGAAAATACTGCAACACATATTCATCTCTGAGACAAGAAATCAATGTTCAGAAATCAATATCTTGCAAATATAAACACCTACATCCAGTCACCTTACCTGCATTCATCCTACCTGCATCAATGAAAGTAACATGTCAACAGGTAAAAATCAACAACAATGGAATAAAATCACATTGACAATATATGTCAGAAAGGATTGCATTATTTCTCCAAGTTTTATCCAAATTCCTGCAAGATTTATTTTAAGAAGAAATTTGCTTCCCAACCACATGGTTCCAGGTTCAATCCCATTGTGTGCATCTTGGGCAAGTGTCTTTTACTATAGCCTCAGGCTGACCACAGCCTTATCATTGGATTTGGTTGACAGAAATTGAAAGAAGCCCATTATCATCATCATCATCATCATCATCATCATCATCATCATCATCATCATCATCATCATCATCATCATCATCATCATCATCATCATCATCATCGTTTCACACCTGCTTTCCAATGCTGTCATGGGTTGGATGGTTTGACTGAGGTCTGGAAAGCCAGGAGGCTGCACCAGGCTCCAATCTGATCTGGGAAAGTTTCAACAGTTGGATGCCCTTCCTAATGCCAACCACTCCAAGAGTGTAGTGGATGCTTTTTACGTACCACCATGTGTTTGTATCTGTGTTTGTCCCCCATTATGGCTTGAAAACTGGTGCTTGTGTGTTTATGTCCCCATAATTTAGTGATTCAGCAAAAAAGACTGACAGACTAAATAACATATTGTAACAATTGTCAATGAAAAGGATTGACTGAGAGGTAGGGGTCGAGGATCAATGAAACCCGGTTAACACGGAAATGACCAGGGACATGACTATTGCTATTCCTTTTGACAACAAACAAAGGGCAAATAACTTTGAAGGCAAAAGCTGTGCTGTAGGACCTTTACAACCAACACTTGCAAGAAGAGGACAGAGCAGTGTGGATCATCAGATCGTAAAACACATGGCAAATCATCCCCGGACTCAAACCACAGGGATCGATAAATGCTACAGCAAAGACTTGTTCTGGACAGGAAACTGCAAGTTATGAGACTGTTGCATCAGATAGTACTTGGAGGAAACCAAGGGTTCTGTGGCCTACTGCTAATGAGAAAGGAAGATATGAAGAGTTTGAGAACAAGGTATGTAAAGCTCTTTATAAAATGACAGGATCTACAGTGGAGAAACTGGGGAAGTTAGCAAGCTCAATATACGATAGAGGAAAGGAATTATGTTGTTGGGCACAGTGTGAGACAAATGTTGTTATCATTAGGCCTAACTCATCATAAAGCAAATTGTATTATGAGTGATATCCAAACTACAGTGGAAAAGGTCAGCCACTGGATTTGGTTAAAAAGAGACGATGAGTGAAGGCTAGAAGAATATTGAGCTATATTTGATAACCAGTTGATCTAGCAAGCGGTAGATCAGTGAAGGGGGGTGGTATGCAATGATGCCATCGAGAGGTAGGTCCTGAAATGGCATGCATTTTCTACTGATGACCCCATAGACTTGCTGGCTTCCAGTATGAAGAGTTTTAAATGGTAGCAGCACTTTCAGGTGCAAGTTGTTTGCAAAAGATCTGCTCCATTCACTTCTAGACTGTTTATACCTTACTGTTTCCATATTCTACTGAGTTTTTCTTCAATGGATTTTGGTCTCTTCAGCCATGGGAGAATGGTTCACTGGATGACAGCGTTCTTAGGAACAAATAAAAAACAGGATGACCATGATTATAGTTATAATCCTTTCTACTATAAAAACAAGGCCTGAAATTTTGCAGGGAGGGCTTGGTCAGTTATATCAACCCCACCACTCAACCAGTACTTATTTTTGCAGGTAAATTAGCTGCAAAAATTTATTAACTGCAGAATTATTTCCGGACTTAGCGCGCCAGATTGAAGACATTTGAAATGATACACTGAATGTAATTTGTAGAACTCTACACGTGCTCCCTTTCGGGTGGACGTCTTGTGTCTAGTTCTGGAAATTGCATTGCGAATCAACGGACTATGCTGACAATCCTGCAGATATTTACTTATGTAAATTTTAACAGATGAAACCATGGTACATAGGTTAATCGTTTTTTTATTTAGTATTTTTTCATTTGTCTTGCCCTTTTACAGTTTGTTGTGTCGCTGAATTTTTACTGAGAACATATTTTTTTTTTGTGGTTAGATGATTCAGCATCTATTTCTAGCATATAGGAGTCTACTTTTGCTGGTCATTCCTCTTATTTTTGTATGTAATATAATTTTAATCTTCGGATTTTTTTAATATGCTAGACCACTGGTTTTAATTGATTAATATCAATTTCTACCCTCATTAATAAATTGTATTCTTATATCAATAGTCAATACACTGGACACACAGTTTTGAATATATATGTATGCATATATATGTATGCATATATATGTATGCCTATATATGTATGCATATATATGTATGCAGAGATGCTCAAAATATCTGGCAGTGTTGGCTATAGCCTAGTCACCCGTATTACGAACCAGGTGATACACGAAGGAGTCATACCCTATGACTGGTGTAGCAGCATCATAGTCAACTGCTACAAAGGTAAAGGGGACGCTTTAGATACAAATAATTACAGAGGCATCAAGCTGTTAGATCAGGTTATGAAAGTTACAGAGAGGGTCATAGCCCAACTAATTAGGGAGCGAATCAATTTAGATGAGATGCAGTTTGGGTTCGTGCCAGGTAAAAGCACTACTGATGCCTTATTTCTAGTGAGACAGTTGCAAGAGAAATACCTAGCCAAGGATAAACCTCTGTACCTGGCTTTCGTTGACATGGAGAAAGCCTTTGACAGGGTCCCCCGATCCCTTATCTGGTGGTCAATGAGGAAACTTGGGATAGAAGAATGGCTAGTGAGAGCTGTGCGAGCCATGTACAGAGATGCGGCCAGTAAGGTGAGGGTTGGAAATGAGTACAGCAATGAATTCCGGGTAGAGGTAGGGGTCCACCAAGGTTCCGTCCTCAGCCCCCTATTATTTACCATAGTCCTCCAGGCAATCACAGAGGAGTTCAAGACAGGTTGCCCCTGGGAGCTCCTCTATGCTGATGACCTTGCCCTAATTGCGGAGTCACTATCAGAACTAGAGGAGAAGTTTCAGGTGTGGAAGCAAGGTCTAGAATTGAAGGGCCTTAGAGTCAACCTAGCTAAAACCAAAATCCTAATAAGTAGGAAGGTAGATAAAACACAAACCCCTTCAGGTAGATGGCCCTGATCAGTATGTAGAAAAGGAGTAGGTAGTAACTCTATAAGATGTACCCGGTGCAAGCTATGGACACATAAGAGGTGCAGCAACATCAAAGGCAGGTTAACTAGCAAGTTAGTTTTTGTTTGTGGCAGATGTTCAGGTGCAATAAAGACTGCAAACAAACAGGAAACAACTTCTATCTCATTCCAGGGTGAAAAACTAGAGGTAGTCGATAGCTTCCGCTATCTGGGCGACCAAGTTAGTAGTGGGGGTGGGTGCGCTGAAAGTGTAGCTGCTAGAATAAGAATAGCCTGGGCAAAGTTTAGAGAGCTCTTACCCCTGCTGGCGACAAAGGGACTCTCACTCAGAGTAAAAGGCAGACTGTATGACGCATGCGTACGAACAACCATGCTACATGGCAGTGAAACATGGGCTGTAACTGCTGAGGACATACGTAAGCTCGCAAGGAATGAAGCCAGTATGCTCCGTTGGATGTGTAATGTCAATGTGAATACCCGTCAGAGTGTAAGTATCTTGAGAGAAAAGCTGAACATTAGAAGCATCAGTTGTGGCGTGCAAGAGAGACGATTGCGCTGGTATGGACATGTGGTGAGAATGGAGGAGGATAGCTGCGTGAAAAAGTGCCACACCCTAACAGTTGAGGGAACCCGTGGAAGAGGTAGGCCCAGGAAGACCTGGGCTGAGGTGGTGAGGCAAGACCTTCGTACATTGGGCCTCACCGAGGCGATGACTACGGACCGAGACCTTTGGAAATGGGCTGTGCGTGAGAAGACCCGGCAAGCCAAGTAAGATCGTTGCCAGTGCCCCTGGACTGGTTCTTGTGCGGGTGGCACATGAGATGCACCATTTTGAGCGTGGCCGTTGCCAGTACCGCCTGACTGGCTCCTGTAGGATTTTCGAGCGAGATCGTTGCCAGTGCCCCTGGACTGGCTTGTGCGGGTGGCACATAAAAGACACCATTTCGAGCGTGGCCGTTTTCGTGCGGGTGACACGTAAAAGCACCCACTACACTCTCTGAGTGGTTGGCGTTAGGAAGGGCATCCAGCTGTAGAAACTCTGCCAAATCAGACTGGAGCCTGGTGTTGCCATCCGGTTTCACCAGTCCTCAGTCAAATCGTCCAACCCATGCTAGCATGGAAAGCGGACGTTAAACGATGATGATGATGATGATGATGATGATGTATATGTATATATGTATGTAAATATATATATGTTTATGATGATGATGATGATGATGCATGCGTGTATACATGTGTCTAACTATTCTTCTTTTTATATTTTATGTATATATATTTATGTATTTATGTGGTTATATTTATGCAAGTTTATCTATATGTGTACACACACAGGCTTGACTATACACATAACGGTTTTGCCGCATCTTATCTTTTTTATTTTTCTCTACTAGATGCTATTAGGAACTTGGAGGCGCAATGGCCCAGTGGTTAGGGCAGCAGACTCACGGTCGTAGGATCGTAGTTTCGATTCCCAGACTGGGCGTTGTGAGTGTTTGTTGAGCGAAAAACCTAAAGCTCCACGAGGCTCCAGCAAGGGGTGTTGGTGAACCCTGCTGTACCCTTTCACCACAACTTTCTCTCACTCTTTCTTCTAGTTTCTGTTGTAACTGTATTTCAAAAGGCCAGCCTTGTCACACCTGTGTCACGCTGAATCTCCCCAAGAACTACGTCAAGGGTACACGTGTCTGTGGAGTGCTCAGCCACTTGGACACTAATTTCCCGAGCAGGCTGTTTCTTTCATCAGATCAACTGGAACCCACGTCATCATAACCAACAGAGTGCCACAACTATTAAGAATGCTATTTTTTAAAATCTCTCTTTCTCTCTTCTTCCCCCTCCCCACCCACCACTACTTATTCTGATTCGTTTGGTTCTCTTTTCTTTTCCTCTTTCTCTATCCAGCAACAACAAAGTTGTATATTAAAAACATTTTAGCACATTCGCATGGGGATGTATCCTGTATATATATGTGTGTAGATATCTATGTATACTTTAGTAAATATATTCATTTGTCTGTATATGTATGTATGTATCAGCTTTTGTATGTGTTAGCATACATATGTATATATGTTTTTAGTGTGTGCATGTATGAATGGATGCATGTATGCATTTGTATGTGAATGTCATGTGTCTAAATTATATTTTTATGTTTTAAGATTATCTGTAAGTGAATATTTTATTATAAACAGATTCACATTTTAATTAAACTTTTTTAACATTAATTAATTTACAGTGGGCATGTATGTTTTACCTTCTAAACTAAAATTTATGTTTGATATAAGGATTTTTTAGATTTTACACAATACAATATTTAATTTTATATCACCGTTTCTTAAAAAAAACCCTTCAGTTGAAGCAACCAATGAAAATAAAACCTAATTTAAATGTGTATAAGTCAATGTAAATTGTACAAAATATTTATACTTGTAACCTTAATTCTTGTCCCATTCCTAATCACAACTGTTTGACAAACAGGAACATGAAACACTGAGTAGCAAATTTTTGTGATGTTTTTTCAGCTTTAATGATAAAGCATATTACTCTACCTCCAGTATTCGAGGACTGATCTTTCCCCCCTTGTTTCACATTTATGTGCTTAATCTGGTCTACACACACACACTTATATCATTATCATCATCATTTAACGACTGTTTTCCATGCTGGCATAGGTTGGACAGTTTGACAGGAGCTGACCAGCTGAAGGGCTGTTCAGGCTCCGTGTCTGTTTTGGCATAGTTTCCATGACTGGATGCCCTTCCAAATGCTCACCACTTTACAGAGTGCACTGGGTGTTTTATGCAACATTGGCATGGGTGCTTTTAATGAGGCACCACCACCTACGAGTCCACAAGATTAGGGATTCCCAGCTGAAGAGAGGAGCAAGGGACAAGCCTGTGTGCAATGGCTACAAAGAGCTTTTACTTAACTTGACATGTCTATTCAAGCACAGCAAACCACCAAGAGACTTGGTCCCCTATCATCCATTCTGTGAGTCCCAACGTTTGCAGATCCTTTCTCACCATGTGTTATCATCATCATCATCATCACCGTTATTTAACATCCACCCTGTCATGGGTTAGATGGTTTGACTGAGGCTGATGAGTCAGAGAGCCGCACCAGGTTCCAGTCTGATTTTGCATGATTTCTACAGCTGAGGACAACTGTGTAAAGAAGTGCCAATCGCTAACTGTGGAGGGAACCTGTGGTAGAGGTAGGCCCAGGAAGACATGACATGAGGTGGCGAAGCATGAGCTCCGAACTTTGGGCCTCACAGAGGCAAGGACTGGTTACCAAGATCTTTGGCGATATGCTGTGCTTGAGAAGACCCATCAAGCCAAGTAAAATCGAAGTCGTGGCAGAGACCAATGTTAAATAAATGGCACCCATGCTGGTGGCACGTAAAAGCACCTTTTGAGTGTTGGGCCTCACAGAGGCAAGGACTAAGACCATTTGGCATTATGTTGGGCTTCAAGTGTTGGGCTTCATGGAGGCAATGACCGAGTCCATTTGGCATTATGTTGTGCTTGAGAAGAAGACCGATCAAGCCAAATAAAACTGCAGTTATGACAAATACCGGTGTCACACAAATAGTACCCATGCTGGTGGCACATAAAAGCATCCATTACACTCTCAGAGTGGTTGGCATTAGGAAAGGCATCCAGCTGTAGAAACCATGCCAAATCAGACTAGAGTCTGGTGCAGCCTTCCAGCCCTGGTCAAACTGTCCAACCCATGCCAGCATAGACAATAGACATCAAATGATGATGAGGATAATGATAATACCCTTCTTAATGCCAACCAGGAGTATAATGGGTGCTGTTAGGTGCCATTTACATACATATATAAAAGCGTAGGCTCGAAAGGTAAAACACTTTCTCACTTCCCGAGCATTAAACTAATACATGTCTGTTGTTTACACACACATCTCCATCTTTTGTTGTTTTGTAAATTATCACTATATATATATATATATATATATATATATATATATATATATATATATATATACATTATATATTATATATTATATATATACACAGATGCACATGCACACACACACACACACACACACACACACATACATGTGTATATATGTATTACATAGGTATGTATGTATGATATTAATAGCATTGTATGAAATTAAGTTAACCTGTAAAATGCCCAAAATTTTTAGTCAGAACATGATAGGCAACAAGGGTTGGGCATTTTATTTAATAAATTGAATTCTGTGAAACCTAAACATCTGTAAAACACAACAGGGATGAGAAAATTTTATAAGCAAACTGCTATTGAAATCATAATGAAACCATTCTGATGATCAATTGCATGATTTTAGTCTCTTAATCATGACAGCTGTCTGGATGGAATCGACATTTAGAATTGCATAAAACATTTTTCCTGGCACAAAAACCTTTCTTAGTTTGACACATGCACCTAATAATTCTTTGCCCAGTTTCCTGATACTCTTGTGTTGTAACTGACCTGAATAGGATTTGTTTATTCATCCCGATATCCTCCATTGCCAATAAAGGTTTCTTACACATCACACAGCGTTATCTAAGATAAAAGCAATTTTACTTCCCCTTTGTATGATGCCCGTCTAATACAAATTGTCCTGGACATCCATGATGACAACCAAAATATTACAAGTGCTTCCATATCCTTTGTTACACAATAGAAATCCAAACTCTGGCATTGAATGAACTTTGTTGTTGCAAACTTATTGGCAAATATTTTCATCATTTTGATTATTTGCAGTTCAGGATTATTTTTGGCATTTTGTTGGTTAGTTGAGAATATTTCTGTTGTTTTGCACATTGCCTGGTACAAACTTGATAACCTTCCGTATTCCTGTGAAATGTGTGCAAATACTTTAGTTCCACACAAGGTTAGTAATTAATATGTATGTGTGTGACTGTGTGTGTATATTTTTATGTGTATGTACATCTGCATGTATATATGTGTGTGCATTTGTGTGTATGCATGCGTGAATATGTATGTATATATATGTGTACATGTGAGTGTGTATGTGTATATATGTGTACATGTGTGTGAATGTGCATGTACATTTGTGCATGTATGTGTGGTGCATGTGTGTGTATGTACATGTGTGCACATGTTTGTGTGTGTGTGAGCATGTGTGCAAATGTATGTGTGTGTGTGTGTGTGTGTGTATGAATGTAGACATATATAAAAAATCAAGCACTTGAGACATTGTTTTACTCCTGCTGAAGAAAGATCTTCTCCTAATCTTTTCATAATTCTTATTTTTGGAAGCCAGATCTCCAATTTTACTAAAATTCTGTCCAATTCACTCTTTCATCTTGTTCCTAAATATCTTGTATTTCTTCTGAAATCTCTCAGAATCTAGTCTATAAGGTTTTTATATTTTCCATCCTCCAGGTGCCTTTCATTTCCTGGTTAAATACAGCCTGACCACATTACAATAACTTTATGAACTTTGCAATAACATTTAGTTCTTTTCCTTCAGTCAATATCCATTTTGGAGTAAAGATTATTTACCAACATAACATGGCAGTCCTGGTTTAGGACGAATGTTGCTGTAATTTAGCCCCAGGAGACATCATCTCCAGCTGGAAACAATATCTCCTGGGGCTAAATTACAGCAACATTCATCCAAAACCAGGACTGCCATGTTATGTTGGCAAACAATCTTTACTCCAAAGTATTGTTGCTGAATATCTCTCGTTGTGAGATTTACAAATAGTAATTTTCTGATATCCATTTTGTTTTACATTTTCTCCATAGTATACCAAGCACATTACATTCAAGAGTGCATACACCTGCTTTTGTCAAGCATCAATGAAATTTTATATTTATGTGTTTATATTGTCCTAAGTTGGCAAAAGCAACTACAGCAGTTTACCATTTCAAGAGATGTCTTCAAATCTGATATCAGGAAACTTTGTCCCTTCATTTGTTTAACATTATTTCCTTTTCTTTTTCAAATTTTCATGTTAACTCAAATCTTTATAATAATAAATAAATGTAGCATCATTAGAAATAGAGAAGTAGTTAGCACGGTCAAAGGTTGTGATTTTAGAATAGTAAGAAGCAAGGTCCAAACTGACTTGTAAAAGCAAAAGACAGAAACTGTTCCAAAAAAAAAAAAAAATCAATCAAGATTGCCAACAGCTAAATTGATCTTTAGCAAACTGACCTTAATAATGCCAGAAACTCAGTGAAATTTAAAGTTTAAGATGGTTAAAGTTTATGTTGATTAGAACATCATTTCGAGTGTCTTTGGCCATGTTCACCATATTCCTAACCACAACTTCTGTTAATTCTCTTCTGCCCTTCTTTTACAATAAAGTCTTTCAGAATAAATACAAATTTTTTTTTCCTGCAAGAATATAGATAAAAAAATTAGTGTGTGAGAGGAGTCAATGTTCGCAATAATGTAAAAAAATATTTAGATAAAAACAAAAAAGGAAAAAAAAACTGAAAGAAACAAGTATGATTGCATCAATAAGATCAGAGAAATTATTGAATAAGCACTGTTGTGAAAGAGCACAAAGAAAGGCTGAAGACTGGAAAATATTGGTGAGTAACAATGTAGCAATCACGTAAATTGCCTTTCTGTGAATTGCATCTAATATATCAGTCTCTGAAGGAAATAAAAACAGAAAATAAGGGTCATTAGTTTGCTGTAAGAAGTGGAAAATATCAAATGTTTTGATATCAAAGAATAAAGATCTCTCGCCAAAATATTTGATATTTTCTTCTACTTAAAGTAAAAGTAACATAGCTTAATTTTTGCTTTTACATTATTGACATTTTGTGACACAGACCATCTCTAGTCATTTTAATTATAGTGATTATTTATGAAGGAAGTACTCTGTCTTGGTAGCAACAACAATATCAAACGCAAGACATGAATTTCTAAATATAATCGAAAAGACTTACAACAAAATTTTTAAAATAGTCTTTTACGATGCTAAGGTTACAAGAACTTCTAAATTTCATTTCTTGAAACCAATTATCAATTTTATCATTGTTGTAGCTGGGATTATTGTCATTTCTGTTGTTATTGTTGCTTCTAAGAAAGGAATCCATCAATTGCACTTTCTTTAACAGGTAAATCCACTTTCTTCTTGTCGACACTCACAAGATTATCCACCATCTTTCCAACAACAACCTTAGGCACTTTTTTGAATTCCCTATTTCTATTTCTAACACCTGTGGACATGCTTTGAAAACCAGAAAACAATACAGCACCCAGGACTTTCAGAAATGCTTTTCCAGGCACACAATTGCTGAAGTATAGAATAAACTACCCACATTAAGACACTACATCCTTTAAAATTTCCATGCTTCCTGAAATTTGCCAACAGGACGCCTGGTGTCCACCCTGACCCCCTTTTTTTAAAAGCAGTCATTCACTGTCCACTTCTTGAACATTATTCTATGTCCCGTCATCTATCTTTACATTCTGAGTTTAAATTCTGCCGAGGTCGACTTTACTTTCCATCCTTTTTGGGGGTCGATAAATTAAGTACAAGTTGTATACTAGGGTCGATCTAATCGACTGACCCCCTCCCCCTAAATTTCTGGCCTTGTACCTAGACTTGAAAAGATTATTCTATGTCCTGTTCATGCACTTTTGGCTACTTTTTTCTGATGAGTTGTAGTGCACCTGAGCACTGCATACAATAAGTTCATTCCATCTACACATTTCATACCAAAAGAAGAGTTGCTATTGATGAGGTTTCCATCCTTTTTGTTGTCTTCTTGATCACATCTGGTCACATGATTATATAATTCCACTTACTGGATTTCTGATTCCTATTGATGCACTCAGCATGAGTTGTTGAGTCATCATCATCATCATCACCATCATTTAACATCTATTGTCCATGCTGGCATGAGCGAGTCCACATCATCATTGTCGTCGTTTAACGTCCGTTTTCCATGCTGGCATGGGTTGGACGGTTTGACTGGGGTCTGGGAAGCCAGGAGGCTGCACCAGGCCCCAATCTGATCTGGCAGTGTTTCTACAGCTGGATGCCCTTCCTAATGCCAACCACTCCGAGAGTGTAGTGGGTGCTTTTTATGTGCCACTGGCACAGGGGCCAGAGGAGGCTGACATCATCCACAATCAGATGGTGCCTTTTATGTGCTACTGGGGTAACAACTACAATTTCTATGAGTAGTGTATGTAAAAGTTTCCTAAGGTTATTCAAAGATCAAATATTTCTGAAGAGGGTGCAACAGATGTAAACCAACTTCATTTCTTGTGTGGTTTGGGTTGCAATTAATATTTGATTTGCTATTTCTAGCAGGTTGACAACATTTGAAGGGTTTCTCATTGGCTCATGGAAATCCATGCTGTCTCTTTAGCTTTCTGCTTCCATGGGATGTGACCTTATTCTCTATGGCTCAGTGGCTCAGAATGAGGTGTGCAGAGGAAGGCGTATTGAAAGTATGCTATGTTCAAAAAAGAAGGCAACTAATTTGGGTACCACCCAGGGTATCCAACATCCATGCAGTGATGCTGCATCAGCTGGAACCAGAAGCATTACTTAAGTGTCTTAATAGTTCTGCTCTATCTTAAAACATGGCCTGTTAGGCAAGAGCCAATGTAATCAGCATTGAAGAACACTGAGGCAAGAATTTGTTGTTGTGTTTTGATGTTATCTTTCTTGTTGCGGTTGCTTTCTGTTTCTGATACAGTATCAATGTTGTTGATGCCATCGAAGCTAATTCTGTAGATCTCGGAGCTGCTGCTGTTGCTGCTGCTGCATGCTTCAACTGATTCTCATTGACATGTGTGATGGTAGGCTCAGTAGTTTAGTGTCAACAGACATTTGCATTAAAACCGTTTCTAATCGTTTCCTACAAAACACCGATGTTTTATTGACAGCTTTAATTACTCTGTGATGTTGTTACTTAACATTGGTTAAATCTAATTAATTACACTGCACTATCAGGACACTGAAGGATTCTTAAAGACCATTGCAAAATTTTGCTTGTCTTTTTTATAAAATTTTTATCTTAATTACTTTTTCAACCAATTTCATTAATTACCTTTATCCTGTTAAGTATTGGATTCCTACAAATAGATTTATTTTATTTGAGAAATCTGTTTATAATTGACATTGATCTTATGACTTATTGGTGTATTCAAATTGGTTGTTATTCAGTAAATGATCCTAGTTAGAATGATTGCCTTTATTTTTTCACCTTTCTTAAACATAAGTATATAAAAAGAAGAAAAGAATGTACTCTGCTAATTGCAATGATAATTTACTGTTTACTTTTGTGAGGAAGGTTGAAGTTACTACAGCATATTATTGCTACCTATTTGTTTTTCACTTCAATCAAATGAATAACAAAATAAAGCTTGGAAAAATTATATGTAAAAAAATGACACTGGTTGGAATTGAAATATAAAAATGGGAAGACGATGCTGGAATTTCTGTTTCAATTAATCCGACATTTCTTTATAAGCTAAGAAACTATTCAAAATATATAACTTTGGCTATTATTCCTGAATGATAGAATGCACACACACACACACACACACACACACACACACACACACACACGTGCATGCATGCACACACACACACACACATTAATACAAGACACACACATTCATGCACACACACACACATTCATACATATAAAAACTTACAGACATGTGCGTACATGTATGTATGCATATATGTACTCCTTTGTTCTCTAATTCCTATTATCTGCCAAAATGTTGTGTATTGTAGGTGGTGTGGGTGGGTGTTATTCATTGTAAACTGTAAGAAATAATGACAATTATAAGATATTTAAGGAAGAATCTCCACACATGTGTACACAGTGCCATATACAATATTTAAATTTACAAAACCTTTCCAACTCATGAAACTAACATGATAAATAATAGTATCAAAATTCTATTCTAATAAATGCATATTTAAAAATAAAATGATATTTGCAAAATAGGAACTTTGAACAGGACTATAAATATAACAGTGTGTATCTTAGACATTGGAATTTTGTGCCTGTAATAATATTCACTGGCTTATAGTGTTTTGCTGGAACTGTTAAAGTAAAGTTGTTAGCATTGCAACATTGCCATTTATTATCTTGAATATACAATTAGAAACTCAGAGAAGAAGCAATTCCATAGAAACTGTTTCAGAAAATATCCTAGAGACAAACTGCCAGTATGAATCCTCAAGATTAAACTTCTGCTAATATTAAGAATAGCAAACCTCAATTGTAGTTCACAATTTTCTGCAGTTTGTAGTTTTTTGGGGGGTTTTTTTCGACTTTTGTTTTGCATATAAATTTAACTTCACACTTTAACATTGAAGCATTCATTACGCTAATGGTGTTAGATGTGTTGACGTATTGCTATAAAAAAAACAATCGAATGATGAAACTGAGAATCCAATGTGAACTCATGTGTGATTTGGCAGGGTTTCCTGTCAACAAGGCTAATTTGAACAAATAGCACCGTCTATATTAACACACATAGATCTAGAGAATTTGAATGCTGAAATCAAATTCTCAAAAGAGAAAAATAGAAAAGAAGACACAAAAATGATAATTTTGATTCTTCTCTGGCATTTCCTTTAAATAGCAAAAATAGATTCAGTTAAATTAACGTCAGTGCATGAGCTGAAATTGAACCTAGCATCGTCACAGTTAATAATAATGTCTTCACATAAGAAATATGTTAGAAGTGTAAACTTCTCGGAAACTAATTGGAAAATACTTTCTCTGTAATAAGCCAGATTCCTGTCATAAATATAAATGACTGTTTTAAGAGTGTATAAAACTCAATTAAATCCATTTCCAAGACACTAGCTGGATAATAATTTCAAGTAAAGTGGCTAACACCGAGCATTTCATAGTGATTTACGTTATGAAGATATTACTAAGTGCTATCAGCTTTATTGTTAAGCTTAAATGAAATTTATATACAACAAAGTTTTCTAATTAGGAAGTTGTTACCATTCTCAGTTAATGTATCAGAGCTGTTTGAAATTAACATACTGAACAGATTTCTGTTTTTCTTTTCAGTTCCTCTGGAGTTTTCTGTAATCATTTTTCCTTTTCATTCCTATTTATTTATTTATTTGTTGTGTTCTTTGTGCTCATTAATATATGAATTTATCGCTAGAATGAGATATGAAAGAATGCTTTCAAATAGATTTACAAAGAACAGAGTCTGTTGAATAAAGTTACTAATTGCAATAAAATATTTTTGCTAAAATTATTGGTGTACAAGTTTCACGGTTCAAGTGTAAGTTGAGTTAGGAAGTGACGAGGAATGAAAGGAAGTGGTTAATGTATGTAGAAGAGGGGAGAAGATAGAGAGGAAGGTAGATAGATAGAGAGAGAGAGAGAGAGAGAGAGAGAGAGAATGGGATTGAGGTGACAGAAGAAAAGACAAAGGAGTAAATAGAGAGAGAGGGGGGAGGAAGATAGATAGATAGAGAGAGAGAGAGAGACAGAAGAGGGGAGAAGATAGAGAGGTAGGTAGATAGATAAATAAAGAGAGAGAGAGAGGGAATGGTATTGAGGTGACAGATGGAAGAAAAGACAAACGAGTAAATAGAGAGAGAGAGGGGGAAGATAGAGAGAAAGGGGAGGGGAGAAGATAGATTGATAGAGAAAGAGAGAGTGTGAGAGAGAGAGAGAGAATGGGATTGAGTTGATAAATGGAAGGAAAG
Source organism: Octopus bimaculoides (assembly GCF_046866305.1). Lineage (NCBI taxonomy): Eukaryota > Metazoa > Mollusca > Cephalopoda > Octopoda > Octopodidae > Octopus > Octopus bimaculoides. The sequence continues at coordinate 128,437,853 of NC_142932.1, read as the reverse complement.
ACAGAAGCAAATAGAGAAAGAGAGAAAGGGAAGATAGATAGATAAATAGAGAGAGGAAGAGTAAGAGAGAGAGAGAGAGAGAAAGGGGAAAATTGAGAGAGAAAAGGGAAAAAGTGAGAGAGAAAAGGAAGAAAAAGAGAGAGGGAGAGGGAATAGGACTGAGTTGACTGATGGAAAAGAAGACAAAGGAGTAAATAGAGAGAGAGAGAGAGAGGGGAAGACAGAGAGAGAGGGGAAGACAGAGAGAGAGAGAGAGAGAAATATATACAGAGAACAAAGGTGGAAGACAAAGAGAGAGAAAGAGAGAAAGAGACAGATTGAGAAGAGAAGGGGAGAAGATAGATAGAGAGAGAAAGAGAAAGTGTGAGAGAGAGTGAGAAACATATACAGAGAACAAAGGTGGAAGACACAGAGAGAGAGAGAGAGAAAGGGGGGAAAAGAGAGAGAGAGAGAGAAAAGGGGAAAGAGAGAACGAGAATAAGAAATTGACAGCTCGAAGGAAAATGTGACAGGGACAGGAAGGCCGGAGAGACAGAGAGATATAGAGAGGAAAAAAGAGAGAGTGAGAGAGATAAAGAGAATGGGATTGAGTTGACAGACAGAAGAAAAGACCAAAGAGTAAAGAGAGAGAGAGAGAGAGAGGGGGAGAGACAGAGACACAGGGAGAGACAGAGAGAGAGAGAGAGATGAAGTGAGAGAGGGCAAGAGAGATGACTGTCTAGATCTGGTTATTCAAAGTAAACTAGTTATTCCAGCCACTGACATAACCGTGTGGTAAGAAATCAACTTGCGAATGACTTGAATGAGAGTTCACTCCCACAGCAGAGAATCAAAAGGAGGAGTCATCTACGGCAGCCACAGATTTATTAATATTTTTGGATGTGGAATTTAGTTGACTGTAACTATGAGCAGACACCCACTATAGCAATATACACACATACATAAACAGACTTATATATATATATATATATATATATTTATATATATATATATATATATATGAAGGCAGTTGTTTGCAATATTATCCCAAGGAAAATTAAACTAAACTTGTCTAAGGATGTGAATAACACTTGCATTGCTAGAAATAGGAGCTAAAGTGCTCCAATGTTGTTACAAAGCACATAACATATACTCTGATAGGGGTTACAATGGCCCCGAGCACCGAACCCTTAAACTGAACAGAGCAGCGTAGGTGTTATTCACACGGTTAGTCAAGTTTAGTTGATGACAACTATAATTATATATATATGTGTGTGTGTTTGTGTGTATGTGTATCTGTGTGTGTGTATGTGTGTGTGTATAAACATATATATATATATATATATATATATATATATAGTTATATATGCAGAATTTGGGTTAATTTTAATATGTTTGTCACATATTTTAACAGCTAAAGGCAAATACACTGCAGTTACCATGGAGAAAAATTCTCACTTATGGTAAAAAGGTGTGAAAACACCTAGTTCGTTGAGTGTCACACTCTCCTAGGAATCCCAGATATCGATGTTTCAAGTTTTTTGACTCTTGTCAATGAGATGTACCTAAGAGAGATAACTCTGAATGAACTTATTTGCCCCGATCAGGCGACCTACTAACACAAATAATTCAACGTGTTGACTGAATTATATATAAAGTTACAGCTTTATTCAGTCTGTTCAGAGTTGTCTCTCTTAGGTACATCTCGTTGACAAGAGTCAATAAACTCAAAACATCAATGTCTGGGAATTCTAACAGATAGCAACACTGAATGAATTGGGTGTTTTCACACCTTCTTACCATAAGAGAGATGTTTCTCCATGGTAACTGAAGTGGATTTGCCTTTAGCAGTTGAAATATGTGACAAATATATTTCAACTAACCTAAATTCTGTTCATTCCTAAACGCTGCTTCACACCCATGATTCATTATATATATATATATATATATATATACACATATATGTGTGTGTATATATATATATATATATATATATATATATATATATATATATATATATATATATATATATATACATATATACATATATATATATATATATATATATATATATATATACATATATATATATATATATATATATATATATATATATATATATATATATATATATATATATATATATATATATATATATATATATATATATTGCTGGAACAACAATACAGTTTTACAAGTTCAGTTCTTAGTGACATTGCATGCAGTTTAAGCTGTGTGAAATCCAGCCATGACAGCCAGGAATGAAATGGAAAAATGCAAGCTTGACAAACTATTTTTTCACATGTCTGTCATAAGGTTTTTCCTCAAAAAAGAATGTAAAGATTAGTGTGGTAACTAAAATGGTATGGAACCAATTGAAATGCCATAGACATGGATATTAAAAGGATCGGAAGAAAGATGATGTATGATAGAATTCTTCTATGATTTGAATTAAAATTCTGCTGCTGGGATTAATACAATAAATACCAACAATATACTAAAAGAAATCAACAATTTTGTATCATTTCGAAATTGGTCCTTAATCCTTAATCTAAAAGCAAAAAAATATCAAACTAGTTTGTATTCCTGTTGCAGCAGATTTATATCAGTTAAATGACTAATGCTCATGGGAAAGGCATGAATATATGGTAAGTTCCTCATTTTAGCTTTTTTGCAAAGAAGTTTAAGATTTTGTCTTTGTGTAATAAAACAGAATTTATGTTTTAGTTCTTTCAATCATTGGACTGCAACCATACTGGAGCACTGCCTCGAAGGATCTTGTCAAACAATTGTGTGTGTGCGTGTGTATGTGTGTATCATCATCATCATCATCATTTAATGTCTGTTTTCCATGATAGTATGGGTTGGTCAGCTTGACAGGAACTGGCCAGACCAGGAGCTGCACCAGATTCCATTGTCTGTTTTGGCAATGCTTTCTCCAGTTGGATCCCCTTCCCAATGCCAACCGTTTTACAGAGTGTGCTGGATGCTTTCTACATGGTGTCAGCACCACCCACACTAATGCTTGCTACATAGCACCAGCAGCTTTTCATGTGACACTTTGGTTTTAGGATATCGCTGTTGTTATGGTGGACAGGTTGCCTTGGATACAACAATGTGCCATGCATCTTGCTCCTCTATCATCTCCATTGTAAGGCTCAACATTTTGAGATTGGTCCTTAATACTTTGTCCCATGTCTTCTTGGGTCTCTCTCTCTTTCACAACTTCCTTCCACTTCAAGTGTTTCCGTTTCTTTCATTTTCCGTCTGCCAAATCCACTCACTGGGCTTTGGTTGGCCCAGGCCTATAGTATAATACACCATCCGAGGTGCCATACAGTGAGACTGAACCTAAGACCATGTAGTCATTGGGAAGCAAATTTCTTACCACACAGCCACACTATGCTGACTTGAGTTTTCATCATGACTTCAGGTTTCATCATCATTTGAGAACTTGAGAGAAACTTTCACACAAAAGAAGATTAATTTATGCATAATGTTTACCAGTGTTTTCTCACTGTCTACCAATTCTCTTCAACGTGTAGACATAATATATTTTGCATGTTTGATTTCTACAGAATCTTCTTCTAGAGAGTTAATCCAATGCCTGAAAGTTCTGTCTCTTCAAGAGAGACATTTTCCGTGTGGGCTGGGATGAACTTGGCTTTGAAACCTAATGAAATATTCAACAATACATCAGTGTTCTTATTCCAACAGGGAAGGTGAGTGGTCGAGTGGTTACGATGTTGCACTCACAGTCTCTAGACCATGGGTTCAATTCCTGCACTTGGTGGTGCATTGATTTCTTGACAAATATATAATAAAGAGACACAGGTGTGGATGAGCAGTAAGAAGCTTGCTTCCCAGATGGTTCTGGGTTCAGTCCCATTGCATGGAAACTTCAACACTTCATTTCACACTTCTCTACTGGTGTGAGAGTGACAGAATCATCGGTGCATTGGTAGAAATGTTTTCACGGTATAACTTTCAGCTCTCTACATTCTGAGTTCAAATCCCACCCTCCTGATGAAGCCAACATAAAACCGCTCCAGGATTCATTCCAACTCTAACAACTAAAGTTCTAGTAATCTACTTTACGGTGACAGGGGAGGGTACAGACCCTTCCAGATCGTATAGAGAGTGCTGGAAAAGCTTAACATGCATAGAATCTTCCCAAAGGCAGACCATTGCTAGACTAGCGATTGCTCCCACTGCTTACACTAGCAAAATATACTCTGTGTAGCTCAGCAGAGTCACCAGTTGAAGGTCTACTCTCTTAGTCATACACTCATGCTGATGGGGACTAAATATGAACTGTTGACCTTTCAACACATTCTCCCTATTATGACGAATCAGTCGTAATTGCTTTCTTTTATCTTCTAGACTTTGCAATTCTCAATCGTTTTTATTTTTCCATGTGATATAATAGCCCCATTCACTTCATTTTGCCTGGGGCCAATTTTGAAATTGATAATACTTAAATAAGTAAATAAATAAACAAAAACAAAATTTGAAAGGAAATGCTATTAAATGCAGAACTATAATGAGAAACATTACACATTATACAGCAAACTTTGACTTCAGTCGTCTACTACCACTACTGCTACTACTACTACTACTACTAATAATAATAATAATAATAATAATGATGATGATGATGAAGATGATGATGATCATAATAATAATAATAATAATAATAGCTGTGTAAGTAATGTTCCATCAATTAGCCATGTATAGTTTAACCTAGTATTGCATTAATAATATTACATTAACTATGTACATATAAATCAGACAATTAAACATATCAGAATATAGAATATGGTTACTTTCATTAATTTCATTTACATGAGAATTCATTCCCACCTTTTGCATGCACAGAACATCTTACGTATAAACATGCAAACATACCTAAACACATACGTGTGTGTGTGTGTGTGTGTGTGTGTGTATGCTATGATATGATGTGATGCACATGCACATAGAGGTATGGCTAGGCAGTAAAAGAGTTCGCTTTGTAAGCATTTGGTTCCAGGTTCAATTCTGTTATGCAGGATCTTGGGAAGGTGGCCAATACCTTGTCGATTTACTTGATGGAAAATGTAGGTGCAGACTTGGAGAAGACATGGAGTAGGGAGGACATGTCACAAAAGAGATCTCAAATGGCAATGAAAGGAGTTGGATAAATGTAATTGATTGATTGACTGACCAAACGATTAATCAGACAATTGATTAATTAATTGGTTAAGTACTTAACCAGCTGAGAAATAAATAATAAAGAGACACAGGTGTGGCTGAGTGGTAAGAAGCTTACTTCCCAACCAAATGGTTCTGGGTTCAATCCCACTGCATGGGAACTTGGACAAGTGCATTCTACAATAGCCTTGTGAGTGGATTTGGTGGATGGAAACTGAAAGAACCCTGTGGTGTGTATATATAAACACATACACATGTTTGTGTGTGTGTGTGTGAGAGAGAGAGAGAGAGAGTGTGTGTGTATCTTTGTGTCTGTTTGTCTTCCACAACCACATGACAACCGGTGTTGGTGTGTTTAAGTCCCTATAACTTAGCAGTTTGGCAAAAGAGACTGACAGAATAGGTACCAGTTTAAAAAATTTCATGTGATGAAAAATTCTTCAAGGTGGTGCCCCAGCATGGCCACAATTTAACGAGAAAAAAAAACAAGTAAAAGATAAAAGACAAAAATTGGAATGCAATGTTTGGGTTTCATGGAATAGAAAAAAAGCTGTCAGGGCCTGGCTTTGTCCATTGGAAACAAACTGCGTGTATGTAAGGTGAAAAGCCTGGTGAAGTAAAAAGGGACAACATTCGGTGGAGATGGCCATTGGTATGTTGTGTGCAGTTGGAGGTTTGCATATAAGACATACAACACATGGAGCCATCATTGTTGAAAAATAGAAGCAAAAAAGGACTCTGCAAAGTTGAAGGCAATGTTTTTAGCAAGAAAGCATAAGGCTCCCAAGTTCAGTTTGTGAGGCAGGAACACTTTAGGGTCATGCAATGCACAAAAGTATCCTTTCCAAACCAAATTTTTGTCTCACAAAAGTTGTGTTGCTCAATTTTGATGAACAGGTGAGATTCTTCTGACATTGCAGCTCTGCTATGACAGAATCAAATGCAACATTGGTTTTCTGTTCTGTGTGGGATGCAAAGAAACAGACCTAAAAAGGATGTTTTCAATCACATTAGCTGTTAATTGATAGTTTTTCCATATTCTTCGGGTTGGTTGTCATCACAACAATGAAACTGATGAGGTTAGGGTCAGTAGAATAACTTTCATTGCTAATGCTACAAATGGAGATAATCCCTATTAAAACCAATGCTATTTACAGAGATAAACTTTTAGAAACAAAAGAACTTGTTGAGTATTTCATTTTAGGATAATTCCAGTGTTTTTTGCCTCCCCAGAAAATCATGGATGTTTAGTTCAAGCCCCATTAGGGAACCTATGTTATTCTCTCTTAAATTAATGATTATAATGTCTAGTAATGAAGGTGCACGGCTTGGTTGTTAGAACATCAGGCTCACAATAATGAGGTAGTGAGTTTGATTCCTGGACCAGGCTGTGTTGTGTTCTTGAGCAAGACACTTCGTTTCACACTGCTCCAGTTCACTCAGCTGTAGAAATGAGTTGTGACGTCACTGATGCCAAGCTATATCGGCCTTTGCCTTTCTCTTGTAGAATGGGAGCTGGAATGCCTGGGTGACTTGTGGTCTTCCATAAACAGCCTTGCCCGGACTTGTGCCTTGGAGGGGAACTTTCTAGCTGCAATCCCAACGTCATTCATGACCGAAGGGGTTCCTTCCTTCCTTCCTTCCTTCCTTCCTTCCTTCCTTCTAATGTCTAATAATTAAATATATTTTGTCTCATACTGGTACCATTTGTATTTAGAGCTAGGAACAAACTTGAATGTCTTCCATAAGAACAGAGTCAAGTATTTCTCTGTTGTACTTTTAATATCAATGCTTTTTATTCAGGATTCTTTGAAATGGACCGTTTATTTCTTACTGGTATCGGTCATTAGAATTTGATCATGCTTGGGCTTTTTAATCTCCTAAGCTTATTTCAGTTTAATACATGTTTTGGAGATCTCTGGTTCTAGTTCTTGAACGGCTGATTCCCTTTTCAAAAATAGATACAATATCATAAACACATGCTCACACACACACACACATGTACACATGCATGTAGGTGCACACGTGTGTGTGTGTGTGTGTGTGTGTGTGTGTGTGTGTGTGTGTGTGTGTGTGTGTGTGTGTGTGTGTGTGTCTGCATGGACATAAACTGGCTTCTACAATTTCCATCAACTGAATAAGAATTTAGATCTTTCTTTCAATGAGTATTTATTAACTCTAAACGTAGTGACTTCTATTGTAACTCAAAAAAGTTGAACACTTAGTTTAGTTATAATAATAATGCCATTAATATAAACAGCTTTCACCACAGAATATTCACCGGCCTTTAAACCACTGCATCACTTCTTCCTTGTATACCTGTGTACAGTAGCTTTATCTTGAAGTATCCATTCTCCCTATAAATTTGCTATTTTCTTCATATCTTAAAGAGCTAAATCATTCCTGCTCCACTTTCTTGAAGTCATAGGTGTCAGTTCTTTTAGACATCAAAGGTGATAACAACACTTCCAGCCTACATAATAGTACATAGTGCTTTTATCTAAGAATATCCATTCCTCTCAAGGTGTAATCTTCAACATAGCTCGAGGTCAACTTATCCTTGATGTAGCTGAAAGTCATAATAGAAGTCTATGAAAGTTAAATCAAATGGGATTTTAATATACAGATCACATTAATAGTGAATTGATGTAAAAAGGAATACCATTAGTTAATACTTTTACACTCTCATACAAGTATAACATTTACTTACAGATTGTACATGCTGTGAGTACAATTCTTGACAAATAGGCAAGCTTGAAGCATAAGCTATGCAGATACACGAAAACACAAACAAGAGTAAATTACACAAAGAAGAGGGGAAAAGATTTGGGGGTTGGGCAATGAGGGGAAGAACTATTTCAGTATGATATATTTGGACATATAGCCAGGAAAAAATTACTTTAAACTGGAAGCTATCTAATTAAAATACACTAAGAATGTCAAGAGAGAATTTAGTGCCATGTAAACAATGAACCAGTCTGAAATACTAGCCATAAATCAGTGGGTTTCTCAAGGGAAAAACATCAGATAATTCTTCAATCTTACCACTTTTACAAATACAGAAATACCAATATTTCATACCTTGTTTTGGGGGGAAAGTTAAAATAATCAAAAGAAGAGAAAAAAGAATTAGATTTTACCTTCATTTTTTTTTTTTTTTCATAAGAACTGTAATTTGATTTAGTTTTAAGATAACATTTGAAATAGTTTTTTTTATAATTTTTTTTTTTTTTTTACTGTTTGAAAATGTAATTCATTTAAAAAATATTTATTATAAAAATGGGACTGAGAATAAAAATGCAAAATATCAAAAACAAAAAAATACAGCATGATTATTCCTTAATGAAGCAAGAAGAGGAAAATGAGTGATTCCTGATAGAGAGAAAATGAATTGGTTTACCATTGTTAAGAGAACATTGACAGAATGATTGCTCATGAATGTCATGAATCTGAAAGATAAACAATCCTGACTGAACACAGAACTATGATCAAAGTCATTCCAGCCATGACCATCCCATCATTTTTATATCAGGAACTCTATTGCTTGAATGAATCTTTCTTCTTATCTAACTTTTCAGAATTCAAACTGCTCTTTTCTGACCCAAAATTCTACCTGTTTTTATCTTCAAACTGACCAGATCAGCCCTCTCACACTTACTTTACAATGCCATTAAACACACCATCAAAATCTCAGTTATGAGATAATTCATAATTATTTGAAAACAATGTGAGTAAATAATGTGATTACAGTTGACAGAATAATCGGAATGCTAAAAAGTGAAAATAGTAAGACACGGTCACTAGAAAGGTGCTGCCCTGTTGGGTTTGTAGATGTTAATGTAGTTATGTAGTTCCAGGTCAGTCTTGACCAAGCATCTTACATTACACAAATAGTTGTCATGTAGCTGCAAGTTAGTTTTGATCCAAGAATCTTATGGACTGCAGCTGGTTGTTGTGGATCACTTTACATCGTCCTTCATCAAGAAGGGTTAATCTACAGGCTGTCTGTTTTATTTCCGTTACACCATGACACCAATTAGTTGCAAATCATCACTGTTCACTCTGATATGCAGTGATGGTTGCATGCAATGTAGTTTGGACAGCTAGGTTAAACTGCAATTTCTTCACTGTTCAATCTATACATTGATATGAGAAGAAATTTTAGTGATGGCCACACCATAGATAAACAAAATGAACTTGCTCAAAATGCTGCAGTTGCTGTTCCTTGTATCCTGTTATTTCTCTGCTCAGAATTTAAAGTCAATGAGACCATTGATGTTAAAGCTATTTCTCTTGCGTGTATTTTTTTAAGTTTGTCCCAGTTGAGTAGAAGAGATAGTAATTTTAGAATGTTGTTGTAGAGTATTGTATATGGACGTCAGTGTTGAAGGATATTTCATGGAGACACAGATTCTGTTGAGATTTGAAGCTTGTTGTTACAACAATCTGTGCTTCTGGCAGGTTTTTTAGATCTAGTTTTTTTCTTTATATATATTTCATTGTGTATATTGTCTGTGGTTGTCGTCTGTGTCCACCCTGTAAGAATGGTAAATGTTCTGCTTTTGTTTAGTTTATCGTTTATTATTGCTTGTTCTAGAGCAGGGGTATCAAACTCATTTTAGTTCATGGGCCACATATCAACCCAATTTGATCTCAAGCTGGCTGGACCAGTAAAAGCATGGCATAAGAACCTATAAATAACAATTTCAAAACTTTCCTTTTGTTTTTAGTGTAAAAGAATACATTCTGAAAATGTTCATGTTTAAAGAACAATTTTTTCTTTTTTTGCAAAACATTGAACAAGTGAAAGTGGGAACTGTTAAAGAAGACTGACTTATCTGCCTTGTAAATGTATACAATTTATAAATTAAAAACAAAAAAACACTTTGAAAAACATTTTAAAACATTTTCATTATTTTTTGTATCCTTACAATGTTGGATTGTTATAATGTCCACTTTGTGTACAGTATACTTAGTAAAACCAGTAAAGACACTACTATCTCTGACCACCTACTATGTACTCTGGTACTTCGTGTATTTCTCTTTACTCATAGTGACTAGGTTATTACATTTGTCATGTGGGAAGGGTGTACCATTATTACAAATTCCCTACAACATCTCCCCTTTTAAGTTTTCTTAGGAAGTGTCAGTTTATACGACAATAATTTTTATTCACCCCCAACTCTCTTTATTGAGTTTTTTTTTTCCATACAATTTAATATTTTTTGCACTTGGCCTTTATTTTCAGGAACTCTGTGTTTTCTTTTCCTCTCAGTTGTACGCCTGGGTTCAATCACCAGCAGTGGCATTGGTACTTGGAACATATCGTACAACCATTCCATCGGTTCCTCCAACTTCTTTGGTTCACTTCCCACGAATCTCTTTTACAGTTGGTTCCTCTGTCTCTTTTGTATGCCTCTTCTACTTTTTACCCAAAACATCATTTTACCTATGCATTTGATAATTATACCATCTTCCCAACTCTGCTTTCCATTCTTATATACCTTCATGTACACCTTTTCACCAACTTTAAAGAATCTTGTTATGTCTTCCCTGGCACATTTTATTTTCCTGCAAGGTAGCAATTTATCAAAGACTGATTTTACTTTCCTTGCAAGCATCAGCTCCACTGGTGATCTACCTGTTGGCGTATTTGGATTTGGTGTCACACAGTACACTCTTAAAAGTTGTTATAGAGCTACCTCATCCATGGCTTCCTTATTCAATTTTCGAAGGGCTCTTTTGAAGGTAACAATAAAGTGTCCTGCCTGTCCATTAGATCTGGGATAGTATGGCACGAAATTATATGTTCTACCATGAATGTTTCACAAAATTGTTTAAATTCAGTAGAAACAGTTTTCACTTCCTCCTTACTGGAATAATTTAGCGCCTTCAGACTATCATCTCTTCAGCCCCATGAAAGAGGGTTTGAGAGGCAAACAATATTCCAGAGACGAGGAAGTGAAAACTGTAGTGAAGAAGTGGCTCAAAGAACAGTCAACAGAATTTTACGGGGCAGGGATACATGCTCTCATTGCTATTGAGAGAAACGGTGACTATGATGAGAAGTAGGGATGTGATCCACAGAGGACCAGCTTCATTTTGATGAATGATACATGTTCCTGTGTTGGTAATTATACCTGTCCTAAACTTTTTGGCTCACCCTTGTTGTATGTTTTGGCACAATCTGTCACAATACACCGTGTTACAGTGCAGTGTTATGTTACAATATAATGTTACTGTTATGAAGTCAGGTGTGAAGGCACGTGGCTTAGTAGTTAGGGTGCTGGACTGGTGATCATAAAGTCTAGAGTATGATTGCTGGCACCGTGTCGTGTCCTTGAGCAAGACACTTTATTTTCCATTTCTCCAGTCTACTCAGCTGGCAAAAGTGACTTTTGAACCTGTATTTGAAAGGATCCAGCCTTGTTATGTACTGTCTAATGCTGAATCCCCCTGAGAACAACATTAAAGATATGTGTATCCCTGGTGTACTCAGCCACTTGCACTTTAATTTCATGAGTAGGCTGTTCCACTGATTGGGTCAACTGGAATATTGATCATCATAACTGACAGAGTGCCAGTTTTTTATGGATCAACCCTGATTAAGAAGGATTCATGTGTGTTGGTAACCAGAAAATGGTTGAAAGACTTACAGATCCATAAAGAAAAACAAGATTAATTGAAACAGCTTAGAGTTAATGTGGTCTGCAGTGTAGGGATATTTGGAAGTTTAACCGTAGAAGGAAGTCTATGAAACACCAAATGTTAATGAGTTTTGTGTGTATTATTGGGTGAAGGATACTTGTAGATGTTTTAGACTAGATGGAGAAAAGTTAGTGGAGTTGTAGACTCTGAAACAGGAAGGGAATAACCAGAACACTGATATTTCTTTGGGCAAACAAAATAGTGAGGAATGTAGAAGAGAGATTGGCAAAAGTGTTGAAGACTTTATAATAAGTGTGAAAGAGTTTGAAGAAACTTTTACAAACCATTCTGTGGAATGTATTGATTCAGTTTAAAATTTTGTTGAAGTCAAAGTGAACTTGGAAAGCAGTGTGTCTTGTAATATAGAAATTGGTTTTAATCCCCATGCCGTGCTTGTGTGTGTGTGTGTGTGTGTGTGTGTGTGTGTGTGTGTGTATGTGTGTGTGTGTGTGTGCTTTTGTGCCTGTGTGTGTGTGTGTGTGTTATGTTTATGCTGTAGCTGTTGTTTAGCCCCAGGCAAGATCTGACCAAGTAAACTTGTTATCTAAGTTGAACTGTGTTCCCTCCCAAGTTGAAACAAATTTAATGAGGTAAATAACTACAGGCAAAACACTTGTTTAAGCACCTCATACAAGATTTTCACAGAAATCTTGACTAGGTACACAAAGCCATGCTAACTGGAATAGCAGCAGTCACATTCCAGCCACATTCCAGCCACATTCCAGTCACATTCCAGCCAAGACTTGGTACAGTAAGCAATTGCTTATAAATTACAGATGATTAATTACTTGTTAATACAATCCACATCATTAATGATTATTAATATATTATATGTAATTATTCATTTTTAATTCCTTACATATGATTATTAATTATTAATACATTACAATTAATTGCTAAATATAAATGCTTTCAAGATGAAGTCAGAAACTTGACTATAGTTTACTATGACAACCATAAAGTCTATGATTTGGTGCATCAGAATTAAATCCTGTTTTGGTAGATGAGTGTAAAAGATGAAAGGCTCAAAGCAAATGGTGCTTTGAAAGAAATCTCATGTAACATTGCCATAATTCTATAGCAGATTCTTAATTTCCTGTTCGGGTCTAGAGATTATCTAGAGATTATCTAGAGATTATCTCTGCTGTAATAAGCTGCTGACCTTCTGTAAAATTGAAATATGACCCACATTACCCTGGATATGCTCCACTACAAATTCCAGTCCCCTGGTAGGGCCTTCCATGCTGGACAGGTCAAAGGACAGAGGCCAGACTAATATGGACCACTTCTTCCCAGAAGTAAAAATGGTGATGCATAGAGCCAATAGCCCCACCTACAAAAAGAAATGGCAAAACTACCGAAGGGTTGATAACAATTCAAGACCAAAATGTGCTGAGAGATGGACAGCCCAGTAAGAAGTCATCAAGGGCCCATTTATAAAGAGGGAAGGGTTGAAGTAGGTAACACTTGACATGATGCTGTCATCAGACAGAAACCTCTTTGATGCCATTCCAAAAATACCATTTGGTAGAGTGGATAAGATTTACTAATCAACACATTGTAACCATGTAACTACTATAATT
>NC_142932.1:128414390-128419390 GCF_046866305.1 Octopus bimaculoides | reverse complement strand
AGACCTGGCATCGACCATGGTCAGATGGTGCTTTATATATGCCAGCATCACAGGAGCCACTCAGGGGGCACTAGCTCCAGCTACGATATTTGTTTTTACTTTACTCAACAGGTCTTCTCATGCATATCATATCGCCCAATGAATCAGGGCTGGACATGTGTGGCTGCTATCTCACTCTAGTTTCCAGGTCTTCTCCATCACAGCATATCTCCAAAGATCCCCCATCTCATCCCATGTCTTCCTAGGTCTACCTCTTCCACAGGTTCCTTCCACAGTTAGGGTGTGGCACTTCCTCACACACCTGTCCTCATCCATGTATAACACATGACCACACCAGCACAGCCATCTCTCTTCCCACCACATTCGAAGCTTCTTAGGTCCAACTTTTCTCTCAAGGTGCTTACACTCTGTTGTGTATGCACACTGACATTACACATCTAGCAGATCATGCTAGCTTCATTTCTTTCAAGCCTATGCATGTCCTCAGCATTCATGGCCCATGTTTCCATGCCATGTAGCATGGCAGTTTACACACATGCATCATACAGTCTACCTTTCACCCTGTGTGAGAGGCCATTAGTTGCCAGCAGAGGTAGGCGTTCCCTGAACTATGCCCAGGCTATTCTTATTCTAGCTGCTACACTCTCAGAGTAACCACCCCACTACAGACTTGGTCGCCTAGGTAGCGGAACCTCTTAACTACTTCTAGTTTCTTCCCCAGGCATGTGATGGAATCTGTTTTCTGTACATCTTCAGCGTTTATTGCCCCTGTGCATCTGCCACACACAAAAACTATCTTCCAAGTTAACCTTCCTTTGATATTGCTGCACCTTTTATGTGTCCATAGCTTACACCAGGTACATTGTATGGAGTTTCTACCCACGCCTTTTCTACAGATCAAGCAGGGCCATCTACCTGAAGGGGGATGTGATTTGACAGCCTTCCTATTTACTAAGACTTTGGTTTCTGCTAGGTTAACCCTAAGGCCCTTCGATTCTTGACCTTGCTTCCACACCCTAAACTTTGTCTCTAGTTCTGGCAGTGACTTGGCCATTAGAATAAGGTCATCAGCATAGAGGAGCTCCCAGGGGCAGCATATCTTGAATTCCTTTGTTACTGTCAGGAGGAGTATGATGAATAAGAGGGGGCTGAGGTCTAATCTTTGGTGAACCCCTATTTCTACTTGGAATTCTTCCCTATACTCGCTCCCAACCCTCACCTTACTGACAGCATCCCTGTACAGGGCCTGTACAGCTCTCACTAACCATTCTTCTATCCCAAGTTTCCTCATTGACCACCAGGTAAGGGATCAGGGGACCCTGTCAAAAGCTTTCTCCATATCAACAAAAGCCAAGTACAGAGGTTTATCTTTGGCTAGGTATTTCTCCTGGGGCTGCCTTACCAGGAATATAGCATCGGTGGTGCTTCTACCTGGCACAAAACCAAACTGCATCTCATCTAGGCTAACTCTCTCCCTAATTAGTTGGGCCATGACCCTCTCTGTAACTTTCATCACCTGATCCAATACATTTGATACCCCTGTAGTTATTTCTATCTAAAGCCTCACCTTTCCTCTTGTAGTAGTTGACTATGGTGCTGCTACACCAGTCATTGGGTATGACTCCTTCATGAACTACCTGATTTACGATGTGGGTGACAAGACCATAACCCACACTGCTTGATATTTTAAGCATCTCAGCAGTGATTCCTGATGGACCAGGTGCTTTCCCTGTCTTCATATCCTTAATTGCTTTACCTACCAGGGCACTGTCAATTCGGATGGCTGGTCCCTCAGTTGGGTCAACCTGTGGCAGACCCTCCTCCTCCTGTTCATTCTCCACATTCAGCAGTCTTTCATAATGTCTTCTCCAAGCCTTTTTCTTTGCAGAATCATTAAACACAAGGGCACCATCATCCATGCGGACACATTTTCCTCCTATGACATCTAAGTGTGTGTGTGTGTGTGTGTGTGTGTGTGTACATCATCATCATCATCATCATTTAATGTCTGTTTTCAATGCTCTCATGGATTGAATGGTTTGACAGGAACTGACAAGGCCTGGGGTTGCATCAGGTTCCACTGTTAGTTCTGGCATGGTTTCTGCAGGTTGATGCCCTTTTTAATGCCAAACATCAAAAACTGCCATCCGAATCGACAATACAGAGTGCACTGGATGCTTTTTGCATAGTACCATCACCAGTGTTGAAACAATGAATAAGTAAATGAGTGAAAATCGAATCGGTGTGTGTGTGTGTTAATTAATAAGGCATTAAAAGAGAATGACTCTCCCCAGACACAAAAAAGCCCTTCAATAATTTCAAGATGAATGCAAGCTGTTGAGTTGCAATACACCAAACACTGGTGTGTGTGTGTGTGTGTGTGTGTGTGTGTGTATATTTCCCAAACAACACTTATAATAATATATATATATATATATGTGCATGTATGTATGTATGTATTAATATATAATATGTGTGTGTGTCAGTTAATGAATGAGATAAGAACAGGTGTTATGTAATCACCTTCATGAGCTGACAGCTGTCTCTGCAACAAGAAACGGATCCCTCACAACTGAGTGTTTGAGCAACATCCTATATAGGGCAGTAATTTAACTGCTTCCTAAAAATAAACATACATTTCATTGACTCTGATGAAACCATGGGATTTTGTGTGAGCACAGAGCTCTGAGTGCATTAATTCTTACAGCAGAAACAGCTGTAAGCCAATAAAAGTGATTACATGATTACAGTTCTTGAATTGTTCATTAACTGATATTACACTCTGTACTCTGCATATATTCTATTCTGAAGCATAAGTATGTTGGATTCTAACAGCTGGTTATCTGCATCATACATGCTTACATAAATACATACGTAGATACATACATACACGCGTGCATGAGTGTGTGTGTGTGTGTGTGTGTGTGTGTAAGGGAGAGTGAAAGACTGTATGAGCAACAGTGAATAAAGACGGGAGAAATAGAATTTATACAGAGAGAAAAATAAACTGATTTCAAGATATAGTGATGTATGGAGAAAATATAAAGTGAGGGTTGGAGAAAAGAGAGAGGCAAGTGGAGAGAAAGAGAGAATATTTTGCATATATCTGGAGAAAGAAGGGGAAAAGAGTGAATTGTGATGAAGGAGAGCAATGAAAAAAGAAAAAAGAGAGAGAGAGGAATTTATGTAGGGGGAGCAAATGGAATGTCGATACAATGCAAGAGAGAGAGAGAGAGAGAGAGAGAGAGAGAAATGGCGAGTTTATATAGTAAGAGGGGGAAGCAGATTGAATTTTAAAAATCAAAGGAAGCAAGTTAATTCAATGAAAGATTTAATGCTGAACAAGATTTAATTCAAAGTAAAACAGGATTTTTTATTTTTTATACTTTCCAACATGGAAGTCCAGGAAGAAGGAAAGGCAGGAGTAGAGTGGTGGTGGTGGTGGCAGCGGTGGGGGCAGCGGTGGTGGCAGTGTCGGTGGCGGTGGAGGTTGCAGTGGTGGTGCTGCTGGTGGACGTGGTGATGGTGGTAGACTGGTGTTTAGTGGAGATGTTGATGGTTGTGATAAGTGCTGCGCTGGTGTATGTAGAAGCCATAGTGTTAAAGGTATTAATGGTAATACCATGATGGTAGTGGTGGTGGGGATGTTATGGATGATGGCTGGGATAATGGTGAGAGTAGAAATACAGTCGGAGGTGTTGGAGATGATGAAGTAAGTGGCGGCAGTTTTTTTGCTTGGTACTGGGCGCCTTCATAATGGAGGTGGTTTTGAGAATGGAAGAAAAGGTATTGGTGGCAACGAAAGCAGAGGTGACGACATTGAGTTCAGGGGTGGCAGTGATGGTGGTGATGGCTAGGGAACATAGCCTCAGGGGTGTTCCGAACAGTATTGGTGTTAAACAAGGAGTGGCCGAGACCGTTTTTGTAAAAATTATTGAAATGTTAATATATTTGTGGGTCACTGAGCAGTTGTTGGTTCTTACAAAGTCTCTTTTGCCATGATTTACTTAATTTTCGCCAGGGAAAGAAGAGAGAGGATATCTTTAGATGTAAGATATGATACAATGTGTGTGTATATATCATCATCATCATCATCATCGTTTAACGTTCGTTTTCCATGCTGGCACAGGTTGGATGGTTTGACTGGGGTCTGGGAAGCGAGGAGGCTGCACCAGGCTCCAGTCTGATCCGGCGGAGTTTCTACAGCTGGATGCCCTTCCTAACGCCAACCACACTGTGAGTGTAGTAGGTGCTTTTTATGTGCCACTGGCACAGGGGCCAGAGGGGGCTGGCAACGACCGTAATCGGTTGGTGCATTTTACCTGCCACTGGCACAGAAGCCAGTCAAGGTGGCGATGACATCAGCCGCACCTTTCTGTCTGGTGATGTCGTTCATAGCCCAATGTGTTGTCTGACATATTGTCTTTGAGGAGAATACTCTCCCAAGATTATTTCTGCAGCGACTGGTGTTCGCACATCCAAGAGTTCACAAATGTGTTAATATGATTGTATTCTCACACACACACACACACTCATGTGCACGCACATGCACAGACACAGACACACATGTGCATGTGTGTGTGTGTGTGTGTGTGTGTGTGTGTGTGTGTGTGTGTAAAGTGCAAATTGCTCCTATTGGAAGAATCCTTTCTCTCAATTCCACTCAGAACTTATCTATTTGGTACCAGTGTTATTTGCATGATTTACCTCTCGCATCCTGTTACGGTTTGGGGTTAGTGAAGGTGATTATTCGGAGCCTAGGTGGAATTTGAACTCTAAATGCAACAAACCAGAACAGATACAGTAAAAGCATTTTGTCGATTACTTTAACAATTCCATTAATCTGCTTTACTTGTGCTGACATTCACCTGGAGTGGGTTGATGTGGCTCTGATCATCAATGAGTTCCCCATGTCCCTCACAAATGCTGATCATCAGGCAAAGTAATGCTTCAGCCTGCAGTCCACATATCTAGCTTGCAGATTTAACAAATGCTCCACC
>NC_142932.1:128369390-128409390 GCF_046866305.1 Octopus bimaculoides | reverse complement strand
AGAGAGAAAACTTCTTAAAAAGACAGGTTGGTTCCTCTGCCAGATCAGACTGGAGCCTGGTGCAGCCTCCTGGCTTCCCAGGCCCCAGTTGAACCCATGCCAGCAAGGAAAACGGAAGATAAACGATGCTGATGATGGTGATGATGATGATATATGAATGTAAGATCTAAGGATCAAGGTGTAGCAAGTATGTTAGCCTGAAGCAAACCATGGAAAATATAAAAACAACTTCCAGGAACAATAGTGGTTTACTGAAGCGTAAGCTGACAAAAATGTTTTATATTTCATGGTAAGGCAGGCAGGATTGCCAGATTTGCAAATAAGATACAAGAGTTAAGGAATGGTGTGTATTGTCATGTCTCTCCTTACGACAATGTAAACTTCATTTAAGTTAGACACCCTTGGCTTGAAGAGTATCCTGAGGTATACACCTTGCTTAGATATTTACCACTTCCAAAGTTTCACTCATTATGAAACATATGTAGCCCGGATATTATCCATTCCATTCTTTAACTCTTGTATATATATACATAAATTTTAAATTCAACTTATGTTGAAGGTCAACAAAGTTTGCTTTAGAAGCGTTGAGATGTATTGAAAGATAAAGATAAAGAAACAATTTTATTCTCAAACACAGGATAATGGTAATAATGTAGGATGAACAGGATAACAGGATAAACTACCCATATTTTGCAGAAAAATCTGTCAGTAGCCAACAAATTTTTCTGCAAAATATGGATGGTTTATCATGTTCATCCTACATTATTACCATTATCCTGTGTTTGAATATATATATATATATATATATATATATGAAATGTACTTGCATAGCAAGAGACCTGATCTGTGATTGTGTGCTGGAACGAAAGCAATTGCAGCATGGAAGGTGTTTATAAACCATTTAAAATACACAAAAACCATTAGATTCACTTCAACATTTAAATTTAATTTGCCAAAATATTTTCATCGCTTTGAGACCCTAACCTGTTCACTGACAAAATTCCATGCACAGAAATATTTCGGTAAATTAAATTTAAATGTTGAAGTGAATCTAACAGTTTTTGTGTGTTTTAAATGGCTTATAAACACCTTCCACAATTGTTTTATATATATATATATATATATATATATATATATATATATATATATATATATGTATGTATATGTATGTATATATATATATATATATATATATATATATATATATATATGTATGTATATGTATATATATATATATATATATATATATATATATATATATATATATATATATATATATATATATATATATATAAACTTACTGTTAACAAAATTTGGGATGCGTGGCATTCAGTTATTCCATAAATGAAGAATGCATTAAATACTCCAAAACGTACACATAGGACAGACACAAGGACCCTAATATTTCATTAGTTATCAACCAAAAATACTAATACCCAGTTTCGTGCCTTTAACAATACAGTTAGGAACTTTTTATATCGGCAGCACTTGCAAGATTTGCATAGAATTGGGGCAAAAAGGTAGAAGACAGAAAATCAGTCAAGGGTCATGTGTGGGCAGCAAATAAGAGGGGAAGGAATATATGTATGTATGTTCTTTTATTCATTTTTCTTTTATTTGACTGCGGTCATGCTGGAGCACTGCCTTTAGTCAAGCAAATCGACCCCAGGAATTATTCTTTGTAAGCCTAGTACTTAATCTCTTTTATAACTGCATTAAATAAATGAAATTCTACCAAAACAGCTGCCATAAATTTTAAATGCCATTTGTGTTTCCTTTTTATACATACACCACACTGAGGGCCCAGCACTGAGTTGGATATATGGTTTGAATTGGATTGGTGCTTGCATGTCTACAGTATCCTACCAACATTTGGTGTATTCAATGCTGTTTATTTCAATGTGATCTCACTGTTATCGTACCTAGCCATTTCTGGTCTCCTACAAGTTGATATGCCTTGATTTTTAAGAATCTGTAGTAACGCCTGCGCATGCGTAGAATTAAACAAGCAAGCGTTTCCCGCTCAATTCATTCTCTTTCTCGCTGGCCAGCGATTGAGCATGGACGTGTGTTTAAAGCTGTCTCTACATCTTTCGGTCTTATACTCGACAGCTCGTTATTCTCACCTCTAAAGATGTATAACTAAAGATATGTATGTTTTACCACCTAAATAAATGTTGTTTGAGTTGTTTAGTCTGGAGTTCAGCGTTCCGTCTATTTCTTTAATTTTATAGTAGAAAGTCAGGTATACAATCTAAAGATGTATAACCCACTTACTACTAAAAATCCATACAATAAAGTCATATGTACGTATATGTATATCTTTTTTTGTGTTATGCATCTACTTGATTCTGTCACTGTGCTGTGGTCAGACTGGAGCACTATTATATTAACCCCACGGTTTATTTCATTGAAAGGATGAAAAGCTAATTAGACTTGAGCAATATCCAAACTTCAAAATGAAAATAAAAGCAGAAGAAAAATGTTTTGCTTGACACTCAATTGCTTCTGTATTATACCATGACCACTACCCCAGACATAACCTTTTGGTAAGCTGCTAAACTTTTAACAATCTGCTTACTAAGCTATCGAAATTTTGGCAATCCGTTCAGGGAGCTACTAAAATATTAAGCACAAGTTTTTTTAATAAAAGAATATAAATTTGATAATCCAATATTTATCTCCATATTAGAATAATTTGCTGATCGGTGCCTGTTCTACTGAGACAGCAACAGCGATTCCTCTTCCACACCATTCCTCTCTGTGCTTTTATATATTTCTTTTGGCTACTCAGCCTGTATATGTTAGGTGGACGTAGGCTCTTCTCTCTTTCTCTCTCTTAAGAAGACCTTTGGCTGTCATGTAGATTCCCTTATGCTTCAGCACATGTTGCAGTCATGTGATCTAAGCAGATGAACATTCTGATATGCAAATATCATAACATGCTCACTTTTCCCTCCCCTTCTTTCTCTCCCCCCTCCCTTTTCTCTCTGACACAAATATGTATAAACATATACAAAGATATATACATTAAATTATTATACAAAATCATATTACTCCTACTCATGACAGTCTGCCTCCTCCCCTCTATCTATCACATGCATATGTATGTTTTTATATATATATATACATATATATACATATATATATATATATATCATCATCATCATCGTTTAACGTCCACTTTCCATGGTGGCATGAGTTGTATGGCTTGACTGAGGACTCATGTGCCAGAGGCTGCACTAGGTTCCAATCTGATTTGGCAGAGTTTCTACAGCTGGATGCCCTTCCTAACGCCAACCACTCCAAGAGTGTAGTGGGTACTTTATTACATGCCACTTGCATGAGGGCCAGTCAGGCAGTTATGGCAACGACCACACTCAAAATGTGTTTTTATGTGCTACCTGCACAGGAGCCAGTCCAGCAGCACTGGCAACGACCATGCTCAAATGTTGTTTTTCACATGCCACTGGCACATGTGCCGGTAAGGCAACACTGGCAATGCTCACACTCGAATGGTGCTTTTCACAAGTCACTGTCATTGAAGCCAATCTCTGGCTCTAGCAACGATCACTCTCTGATGTGCTTTCAACGTTCCACTGGCACAAGTGCCAATTAGGTGGTTTTAATAATTATATACATAATTATAACAAGGGATTAGCTATAAGCTTCCACAAGCACTAGAAAAATAGATGCTTAAAGATGCTATTACCACCTTAAAAACTATGAAAAATAAACAGTTGTTGAGGTTCTGTGTCCTGTCTTAAGAAAGGGATGAGATAGACATGAATGAGTTACTTCTCATTATATACTCAATCAGGATAACTAGGGCAAACAACTAAAACAGATAAGAGGGGTCATCAGCATGGTCACTCTAAATGCTAAAAATAATAACCAACTCCTTCCAAATCATACCTTATGAGTCTTTCTAAAAAGAAGACCACATGGGATTATGTAGTCCATATTATGCAAAACAGTAATGATGGTCACGGCTGCAACACCTTTTATTATACATGCCCTTAATTAGGGATAATTTGAGCATAATCAACAACTGAAAGAGTCTTTACATAATCAAACAATTGCTAGAAATAGCAACTATATTTCAATCAATTCCCTCATTACTGCCTTCAAGAACGGATACTTAAGAGAATGTAGTACTTGATATACTAAAACAATTAGATTGTCTTGATTAGAACGTTTTTATGAATTGAAGCTAACTGAGGAGCACCAAATAACATCTATAAATCTTTTGAACCAACAAAGCATCTGCTGCATTCATTTATTCTCAACTTTTCCACAGTGATTTTCACCCTCAGTTTCATATATTTTATCATATTGCTCTTTACTCACATACAGAAATTACACACTAGATAATAGCCATATATAAAAGCTCACCTCACTGCCAAAAATCTATCTTTAAGATAGCATGTTAGTGCTATTCACTTCATTAAAATACCTTTTCAATAATATAACATTAAAATAGGGTAATAGCCAGAATCAAAGGAAACTGGTGATTGTCTGCATCAGGAAAAATCAGTCAACATAAAGTTCTGAAGATCAGTAAAATTTATTTACCGTGAAGTTGAGAGATTGATTTTGTGGAGGGGACACTTGCTTAGCAGGAAAGCAGTGTGAGAGTGAGTGAAGCCAAGGATGTGAGGTAAATGAAGGGAAGGGTCAAAAGGTTGTGGTTGCATGAGAGATACATACAGCTCTCATGCAACCACAAAAGTGAGAGATTAATGTATTGTGAAGAGGAAGGGGACAGGAAGGTAGAGCGGTACAATACATCAAACAACCACATATAGAGTTACAGTTATGATGACAAGTTAAAGTGGGAGGGAAGGAATGGATGATGAGGATGGTGGTGGTGGTGGTGGTATTGAGGAGGAAGAGGACAAGTGAAGGATGTGGGTTGGATCACATAGACAAACACAATTCCACCAATAAATAATTACATACATTCATACAAACACTCAAACACATTTTCTGTCACCATGACAAATAAACTTCACCAATCTCTTGAACTTACCATTGCTTTCAAGTTTTAGTACAAGACCAGTAATTTGAGGGGAAGGGTAACATCAACCCTAATATACAACTGGTACTTAACTAATTGACCTCGAAAGAATGAAAGGCAAAAGCGACAGGTGGAATTTGAACTCACTAACTTTCCCTTCCTAACATTAAATAGTTAATTGAGTTATTGATGCAGATAGAAGGAGTTATTCTGTTGCAATGGGCAGATCTCCTTTCAGTGTCCAACAAAAGGAAATTAACAAATTCTTCACACAAACCAGTGAGCTCTGGGCTCAGCTGACAGCTATACATAGATGCATACAAGCGCACATATGCACTAACAGAGACAAGGCCTAAGAGTTAGAACCCGGTCAAAATAACATTAGAAATGAAGGAAGAAGTCGGTGGAAAGATATATAGAACAGGAAAAAGAAAGAAGAAGAGAGACAGGATGGAAAGTTCTTAGATATGAGAGACGAGGGATTAGCTTAAAAAGCAATATAATGGTCAGTCACTCAAGAGACAATAAGGAAACTCAGTGGAGCGTATGAGGGTAGGAAGATGTGTGATAAAATTAAAGAAAAATAAAAGCAATTAAGAGAAAAAGATAGTGTCGATCGATTTCCAGCTAATGATGAGTCTGCCTGAATGTCTAGCTGGCAAGAGGTTGAAAACCCTCCAAGCATACAAAGGTGTGATGGCCTCAGTAGAATTGAGGAAAGAAAGGTTGTAAATTCGACTGAGAACCAAAGGCAACCAAATTAGTGGGAAGTAGAGTTACAGCTGGAGAAGAGATCAGCACTTCTTTATGCAGCTGTCCTCGTCCATATGCATCACATGACCATATCAGTGCAGTCTTCTCTCCTGTGCACCACATCTGGTGTCTCTTATACCCAATGCTTCTCTCAAAGTGACATTGCACTGTATATATGTATATATTATAATGTTGGAGGCTGGTTTATGGGGTTACCCTGGGTTTCTCGCTCATAAGGGGTTTAGTCTTACGATGTATCTTCAGACCCCAAACACTGCTGGACTAAGACCTCTTAAAAAAAAGGACTAAACCCCTTATGAGCGAGAAACCTCAGGTAACCCCATAAACCAGCCTCCCACATTATCACATTATCATATTATCACATTATCATATTATCATATTATCATATTATCATATTATCACATTATCATATTATCATATTATCATATTATCATATTATCACATTATCATATTATCACATTATCATATTATCACATTATCATATTAACTGCTCTACATCTTAGAGTGTGCTTCTTCTCCAGATTTATGTATTTCTACAAACGATATATATATATATATATATATATATATATATATATATACATGTTTGTCCAAATGTGAGGTGGATGTCAGCACCTGGGAAGAGAGGGCTGAGGACAGAACAACATGGAGGACTGTGACGAAGGAACTGCTTTGCTAGAGAGAGCAGCTACAGAAACAAACAAGTTGAGAAGCGTCAGCAGCGAAAGGAAAACAACAGAAATACAGAGCACCAAGCTACCCTCTTGGTATGCAAGTACTGTGATAGAAGCTGCAAGAAGGGGAGCCCCTGATATGTTCGATTAAGTGACCTCTAAGCTAAACTGACCGTCTGCATAGAGGAAAAGGGCCAATTATATACATATATATATAAAAATATATATATCTTTTCTCCAGATTGAGCAGGGCCACCTACCTGAGGGGATGTGTGATGAGTTCACCTTCCTACTTACTAGAACTTTGGTCTTTGCATATGTATGTATATATGTACGTGTGTGTGTGTGTGTGTGTGTGTGTGTGTGTGTGTGTGTGTGTGTGTGATGTATACACCCATGATGCCTTATTTGTTTTTATCTATATTTCGTTTGTATCTAGACATGGAAATATATGTCAATGACTGCAGATGATGCTAAACATTAGTACTCAGTTGTTTGTGATCTCTTCTTCCAGGTTATCCCCACCGTCCAGGCTATCTTCTAATGTATACTCTATGTTTGTGCTTTGCTGTGTTTGTCTATCTCTATAGGGGTTAAGTTGAATACTATGAATGTGATCCCCAAAGAAGAAGCCGAGGATAATCTTTTTGTTTATATAAATTGCCTTGTGGACAGCAAAAAGGTTCTTCCATTCCATGCTTCACTAATAACATCCCCAATAAGTCAACTGGTATCATAGGTGACTTTGGAGTGTTTATTGGCCTTGTCTAGCATAATTCCATTGTTTCTACTTCAAAACCAGTAGTTCTCAGCCATGGTCCTCAGAGCCACATGCAGCCCTTAAGCAGCCTTCCAGTGGCCCTTTACAGTTTTCCCTCAGTAAATTCTTCTTTAATTGACTCTTGTTTTACTCTTTCTGCTGTGCCCCACCCCTAATCCTGACCATTGGTGAACAGACTTTCTAAATCTCCTGCAAAAATGGTACCTTCTTCATTGATTTCTTCCAGAAATCTTTAGAAATTCTTCAAATGATCATATACTATTATTCTCTAATGTGTGTTTGCTGAGATTACTACAGGAGTTACTCAAAACCCTAGAGTTTTAGGCCAAATTTGTTTTGCTTTTTAGTAATGTGATGAAAATATTTCTGGTGGTGTAGACTCTACAGCAGTAATGGTACTAGTGGCAGTGGTGGTGGTGGTGGGTATGTGGTGAGGGTTCGTGGAGTCATGGTAAATGAAATATTTGTTTATTGTTTGTTAGGAGTTGAAGAGAAGGGTTGGCTGGATTTATTTTTTGGTTGGTTTGGTTCCAGCAAAACATAAAAGACTAAAACAAAAAGAAACAAAAAAAAGTCAAGAAAACAGGGTCAGATGTTAAACTGAAATAAATGATATTTTATTGTTGCTAAGCTAAGCTAGAAATTGATAAAATGCGATTTACTAATATTTTTTCTGTGTGGTGCAGCAGAACTAAGTGGAACTACAAGGTCAAACATAAGCATAAACAATGGGAATCACTGACATAAAACTCACACACAACATAGCGAGTGGGGTGGGGGAAACGACTGGGGGGGGGTAGCTTGAAATTTTATTATATAAAAATTCCACCCCTATCACCACCAACACCATCACCTCTACTACAACCACCACAACTACAGCCACTAATGCCATCATGACCACAACTACTATTACTTCAACCGTTTTATTTTTTATCACTACTACAACCACCTTTACCACTACAACCGTTACCATTATTGCTACTAATACCCCCACCACTACCATTTCTATCACCACTAATAATCATAATAATAAACAATGGTAAAAAAAAAAGTTTTGCAAAAATTCTATATTTTCCCAAGTATTAGAATTCTTAGGCTTGCTGAATACCAGCACTGGCTTTGCTGAGGGTTTATCTTTGGTAAAAGATTAAAGGATTCCTGTTACTTCTTCTGAAGACCATCCTGAATTGAACTTGGAACTCAGAGATTTAAATCAAAGTTTCTTTTGGGAAGACATTGCAGAGAAAAGTTTAAGTTGAGGATTAAATTATTGAAGGAAAGAGACAGAAAGATGCAATGAGAGCGGGGGAGGGGGAGGGGCAATGAGAGAGGGGGAGGGGATGGACAATGAGAGGGGGGAGGGGGATGGACAATGAAAGAGGGGGAGGGGATGGACAATGAGAGAGGGGGAGGGGATGGACAATGAGAGAGGGGGAGGGGATGGACAATGAAAGAGGGGGAGGGGATGGACAATGAGAGAGGGGGAGGGGATGGACAATGAAAGAGGGTAGAGAGAGGGCAGTGAGAGAGGGGGAGGGAGATGGACAATGAGGGATAGAGATATATAGTAATTAAGAACCTGAAGATCACAAGTTCAATCCTTGAAGAACTCAAACCAATCACTTGA
Source organism: Octopus bimaculoides (assembly GCF_046866305.1). NCBI lineage: Eukaryota > Metazoa > Mollusca > Cephalopoda > Octopoda > Octopodidae > Octopus > Octopus bimaculoides. The sequence goes on along the minus strand of NC_142932.1, from coordinate 128,400,514 downwards.
CTAAGTTTACTGCTGAGTTATGGAGGGAAAAACAGCATTTGTGAGCCTTTCTTTCAGGTCTTTTGAGAATGGTGAGAAAATGGAAGATAATAATCCTCAAGCCAGGCACAGGCATGGCTGTACGGTACAAGGCTTGCTTCCAAACTACATGGTTCTGGGTTCAGCCCCTTACATGGAAACTTGGGCAAGTGTCTTCTATTATAATTTCAGGCTTGTAAGTGGATGTGGTGGACAGAAACTGAAAGAAGCCCATCATATATATATATATATATATATATATATATATATATATATATATATATATATATATATATATATATATGTATGTATGTATGTATGTATGGGTGTATGTGTGTGTCTTTGTGTCGGTGTTTGTTGTCCCACACACACACACACACACACACACTTGACAACTAGTGTTCATGTCCTTGTAACAGTTCACCAAAAACGACCAGCAGAATACCTACCAGGCTTAAAAACAAAAAATAAGTGCTGGGGTCAGATCATTCGACTAAAATTTCTTCAAGGTGGTGCCCCAGCATGGCCACAGTCTAAAGAAGGAAACAAGTAAAAAGTAGAAGATAAAAGATTAACCAGAGATTTAACAGGATTGCCTGCAACAAATCCTCAAAGAATCGGGTGGATGGAATGTTAAACCAACCAGTGAACCTTGTCTCTCAGCCAAGAACTCAAAACATAAAGAATCATAGCAAAAACTGTGGGGTACCTCATCCAGCACCCTAAACAATTCCACCAAAGCATTCCACTTGGCCCAGTTGCTTTTTTAAAACAATAATCTGAAAAGAATGAAAGGTAAATCTCACTGTCCTGGGATTTGAACTCAAATTGTTGAGATATGGGAAAAACACTACGATGTGTTTTGTACTCTGTTCAAACAATTCTACCAGTTGACCAGCTGTGTACTTTGGTTCCCATTTGACCCATTGTACTTCAATCACTGCATGTGCTCTTAAGGCGGCATGCTGGCAGAGTGGTTAGCACACTGGGCAAAATGCTTAGAGGTATTTCATCTGTCTTTACATTCTGAGTTCTAATTACGCCGAGGTTGACTTTACTTTTCATTCTTTTGGGGTCGATAAATTAAGTATCAGTTGCATACTAAGGTCAATCTAATCGACTGGCCCCCTCCTCAAAAATTTCAGGCATTGTTCCAGGAGTAGAGAAGAATATTTTCCTCATTTTAAGGCAGCAAACTAGCAGAAATGTTAGCATGCCAGGCAAAATGCTTAGCAGTATTTCACTTGTCTTTACGTTCTGAGTTCAAATCCCACTGAGGTTGTCTTTCATCCTTTCAGGGTCAATAAATTAAGTACCTGTTGCGTACTTGGGTTGATCTAATCGACTGGCCCCATCCCCCAAAATTTCGGGCCTTGTTCCTTGAGTAGAAAAGAACCTTTTCCTCATTTTGCTTCAAATGTGGCAGAGGAGCCATTAAATTCCCAGTGTTCAGCATCATATCCCTGATTTAGTTTTCTTCATGTCTTAATTTACTTTCGATGATCTGTAATCTCCTATCAGAGATGATGGTTGCAAGTTCTCATCTTTCATGACGACAAGTGGCCACCAATAAGTGAACACTGTACTTATAAGTATCCATCTTGTTGTATTTCTCTCGGAAGACTCGCAGAGATAACACGAGTTATACAAATTTAATTATTACATTTATTATTCAATTACATACAAAGAACGCACTCACCCAATGTTCGTTATAAATAAACAAAAGTCATGTCCGCCATATATATCAATGACATTTTACTACCCCAGTCCTTCAGAACAACAACAATGAAACAATGAACTCAGACGAACCACAGTGACACACGGAACGTCAGACGAATTACATATCTAACAGTCCATATAACACATCTGGTTTGCAGTTTTCCTTGTTTCCTCAACTCTCTTTTCCTTCCACCTTGCTGGCCATATGCTATCTCCATTAAAGAATCCACCTGAGTCACTCACCTCATCTCATCTTATCACTCATATTGTGACACCTCCAAGTGCTCTACCAACACAACAACCATTCCTTCCTTCCTTCAAAAACTGATCTTCCACAAAATTCTCACTCTGCCCATGTTTTTTCTGCTGTCTCTACTTGCATATTTAAAAAGAGCCAAGTCGGCCTGATTTGCCCTGCAACAGCTGTGAAGATTAGTGTCTTTCCAAACAAAACCCATTGAATCAGAGATCCCCCCACCACGGTCATGAATGACCATGGGATTGCACCTAGAAAGTTACCCTCCAAGGCACAAGTCCGGGCAAGGTTGTTTATGGAAGACCAGCAGTTGTCCATGCATACCAACCTCCTTTCTCCACAACCACTGATGTTATCCAAGGGAAAGGCAAAGGGGCCGATACAGCTTGGCACCAGTGATGTTGCAATTCATTTCTACAGCTGAGTGAACTGGAGCAACGTGAAATAAAGTGTCTTGCTCAAGAACACAACATGCAACCTAGTCTGGGAATCGAACTCACAACTTCACGATTGTAAGCTCGACACCCTAACCACTGAGCCATGTGCCTTCACACCCATTGAATAAAACGAACATTATCATAGCTTTCACATCAGGATGATATCATCACATTTATTACACAGCGATGACGTCATCACGGTTAGCGTACACCATGACAATTATTGCATAACAATGCTGTTGTAACACAATTACATCATAGGATAAAGTAGAGAGTAAAAAAAATATTACCAATATAATAGCAACCATTGCATATCGATGGTATAATGTCAATGGTTACATAATGATACATCAGCAGTTACATAACAATCATGTGACAACTATCACAGAATATATTTTTAAAGACTACAATTCCTGTGGAATTTTTTTTTTTCCCCATCTTTCAGATTATGATAACTTTTTTCCAAATTGCAAATTGTTGAAATAAAATAGTAATTTTATGCACCAAACCTGAAATGAAAAATCCAGAAATTTACACTAGAATTGAAATTTTCTTGGAAATGAATTTATTTACAGCAAATGTGTGAATGGCAAATGCAAAATATTTTAAGTGAATTGGGAATTTGCTTCTTAGTTAGAGAAAATAAACAATAACCTAATTTAACTTGAATAAACAAATGGTTTAGATTGAAATAAATGAAATGTGTACAAATGAACTGAATAAGGTAGGCAAAAAAATTCTTTTAAACATAAATTTATGTTTAGTTAGAATAGAAAAACAAAAAGCCTAAAGGAATCTCTAAGCAATCTTGAAAGAAATGAGGAAATAATTTCAATGAATTAAAAATTAATTCCAAAAATTTAATTAAAGGAAAATTTGACCTTTGTTTGCAGGAACAACAACAGTAACAAATGTGCTTGAGTGTTATTGGATCTTGTTGTCCACAGCATCCACAACACAAATCTGCTTGCTCAGTAATTGGAGGTTTTGTAACATTTCGAGAAAGACTTACAAATAATTTTTGATGAACTTTAATTTGCCTAAAAAGATAATTTGAGGTAAATGGGAAAAAGCTAAAAGAAAGCAAGAACATAGCTAGAGATTAATCCAATGATATTATACGGAATATGTAAGCAAAAAATTCAAATTTCAGATTTCTTAAAATCAATTGTGGTTGAAATTCAATTTTGATTTTTAAAATATATTTTTATTCATTAGTTTTAAAGTTCAAAGCAAGAAATATAAAAAAAAGAGAGAGAGAGAGAAGGAACAAACAACGTTGCCATCATTTCCAGCTTGCTAGGTTAAGTGTTTTGCTGGAGATCATAATGCAACATAAAATACATGATAGGATCTCAGGAATCAAAGTTCAAAAGTTCCACCTACTCCACTTTGGTCATTGTGTCTCACAATAGTAATAATAATAATAATAATAATAATAATGATGATAATTTCTTTTGATCTGACAGCTATCATATTTTACACAATATATTCTCTGTTCTTTCAAAGACTACCACAGTCTGTTGAGTCGGTGCTGATCTGTACTTTCTATGGCAATCCTTTATCTCTTTAGTTTGTTTAAAACATTTAGAGCCATGACCATGCTGGAGCACTACCGTCAGTGTGAGAGCAAAAAACAAATATCCACTTGGATAAGATGCCAATATGTCTGAGATAAATTCTTCCATGCGAAGCATTGTTCTGTGCATGTAATCCTTGCCACCTGCGGTTCAATAACTGCCTCTTGCCTGTCGTATCTTATTACAGCTCAGAAAACTGAAAAGTAACTTGGTTACAGCCTCAACATAAGGCAAGTGACGGGATTTGAACATTTGAACTGTCCATTATCCTCTCAACAAAATTCTCCAAACTTTACCTCTGATATATCATTAAAACTTTCATCTTCATCATCATCATCATCATCATCACCGTCGTCGTTGTCGTCGTCGTCGTCGTCGTCATCACCACCACCACCACCACTACTGCCACTACCATCAGCATCACCACCACCGCTGCCACCACCACCACCACCATCAACCTCCTCCTCCTCCTCCTCCTCCTCATCATCATCATCATCGCTGCTGCCGCTGCCACCACTGTCATCATCACCACAACCACCACCTACATCATCACCATCATCATCATTACCATCATCATCACCATCATCATCATCATCATCATCATCGTCATCATTATTATCATCATCATCAGTGTATGCACACTGACATTACACATCCAGTGGAGCATACTCACTTCATTCCTTGCAAGCTTACGCATGTCCTCAACAGTCACAGCCCATGTTTCACTGCCATGTAGCATGGCTGTTTGTGCACATGTGTCATACAGTCTATCTTTTACTCTGAGTGAGAGGCCCTTTGTCACCAGCAGAAGTAGGAGCTCTTATTCTTATTATTATCATTCAGATCACTGCCTGGAATTGAAGTCGGAATCTTGGGGTTAGTAGCAGAGTTTCTATTAGTTAAATTTACTCCCAAGGCTTTGGTTAGACTGGAACTATTGTGGAAAAAAACAGGTCCAGGTTCCATGCAATGTGATTGAACCTGAAATCACATGCTTACAAGATGAACATCCTACCTAAACAGCCACAACCACATGTAAAGTTCTTCAATACCTTTAAACCTTTATTTCTGACTTGTTTCAGTCATTGGACTGTGGCCATGCTGGAGCATCACCTTGAAGGATTTTTTTATTAAATGAATCAATCTTAGGACTTTTTCGCTTTTTGAGCCTGGGACTTATTTTGTTGGTCTTTTTTCACTGAACCGCTAAGTTATGGGAACACATTAACACCGTCGTCAATCAGTGGTGGAGGACAAACAGAGGCACAAAGGCACACACACACACACACACACACACACACATAATGGGCTTCTCTCAGTTTCCATCTACCAAATCCACTCACAAGGTTTTGGCCAGCCTGAGGCCAAAGTAAAAGACACTTGCTCAAGATGCTACACAGTAGGACTGAACCTGGAACCATATGGTCTTGAAGCAAAGTTCTTACCACATCACTACATGTACACTCATAAACAGAGCTTATGGTCAAATCTCAATTTTCCAGCCTGCATTCATCCCCTGCATGCTTAGTGAAGTTGCACATGCACTGACTGCACCGTTTCCTAGTATTATGCAGTTTGTCCTCCATTGCATATTTTGATATAGATGTGTTGATTTATGTCTAGGGAGTTTCCTTGAGATTACATGAATAAATAACTGTGTGTGTGTGTGTGTGTGTGTGTGTGTGTGTTCGGGTGCACGTCTATAACAGCATATGCTTGTACGTCTATATATATATATATATATATATGTGTGTGTGTGTGTGTGTGTGTGTGTGTGTGTGTGTGTGTGTGTATTTATGCAAATACACACACACACATAAAATATATATATATATATGTATGTATGTATTTACAAGTATATTTATGTAGCTGTTTTATTGTTTTTGATTGCAGCATTTTCAGATGAGTCACCAAATTCACCTTTTCTTCTTGGTGTTGTTGTTGTTGTTGCATTTATGGATATTGTATGTGTTTGTTGATTGATTGCTTTTTGTTAGCTTTGTTATGGAAGGAGATGGCTGCAGAAATATTTTGTTCAACGTTCTTGCTGCATAGATACCTTTTCATATACGAGAGACAGAGAAAGAAAGAAATAAAGAGGAAGCGAGGGAGAGAGATGAAGAGAGAGAGAGACAAATCCTGATCCAAGTATTAGATCTTAAATCATGCACATTATTTACATTATTTACATTATTTACATTTGACGGATATTGGTCCTCATCTTGTTTGTTGTTAACACGTTTCGGCTGATATGCCCTCCAGCCTTCTTCAGGTGTCTTGGGGAAATTCCGAACCTGGGTTCATTCCTAAGGTATTTTTTCATGTTATTACACCATATGCCCATGGGCATATAGCATAGTGGTTAAGAGCACGGGCTACTAATCCCAAGATTCCAAGTTCGATTCCAAGCAGTGACCTGAATAATAATAATAGTAATAACATTGAAAAATACCTTAGGAATGAGAACCCAGGTTCGAAATTTCCCCAAGACACCTGATGAAGGCTGGAGGGTATATCAGCCGAAATGTTGTGTTAACAACAAACAAGATGAGGACAAATAACTGTCAAATGTAAATAATGTAAATAATCTGCTGAAGACTGTTCTTTCTGCATTGTCTTCTTTTTGTACTTATTGCTTTCGTATTAATTCTCTTTTATTTTACTTGAATCCCTTTTTAGACTATGGCCATGCTGGGGTACTACCTTCAAGAATTTTAGTTGGATGAAATGACCCCAGTATTTATGCTTTTCTAAGCACGGTATTCATTTAATTGGTCTCTTTTGCCAAACCAGTAAATTACACGGATGTAAACACACCAACACTGGTTGTGAAGAGACACACTCACACATTGATACATAAACAACAGGTTTCCATCAACCAACTCCATTTACAAGACTTTGGTCAGATCAGAGCTATCGTAGAAGATACATGTCCAAGGTACCACACAGTGGAACTGAACCCAGAACCATGTGGTTGGGAAGCAAACTTCTTACCACCCAGACACACCTGTACTTTATATATATATATTCTTTAACACTTCTGCAAGACTCTTTCTTTCTTTCCACTGCTCTCGACACTGAATCTAATCTTCCACAACTATCTTACCTCCTCCTTCTCTGTTTTCATTCTCACTTTCACCTCCTCCCCTTCTCTCATTCCCTCTTTTCCAAGATGCTTAACCTCCGCCACCACACCCTTCATCATCTGCATTCCCATCTCAAACTATTCCTCATCCCCCTCCTCCTTTTTTGCTCCCAGTTTAGACCCCGCTACTCACAGCTCTTCTCCATTATATGTTACTCCAGCTCAATCATTCTCTTCATCACTTCTTCTTTTCTCCCTTTTTTATTCTGATGAAGGACTTTTATCCAAAATGTCAAGACTTTCTCTTCTTTTTAAGTGTTACACTAATGCAATATTTACTGAAACTGGTTCCTCCCATGTTGTCTTCTTTTCGTGCTCATGTTTGTATATGTGCAGTTTTCTTTATATATTGTTACTTTCCCTGTCCGCTGAAATAATGAGCTTGCAAGCACCTACTTTCATTGGTTCTACTGTTTTAGGTGCCTTTGTTCAGAATGCAGAAAATTACTATTTGTAAATCTCGCAATGAGAGATATTCAGCAACAGTACTTTGGAATAAAGATTGTTTGCCAACATAACATGGCAGTCCTGGTTTAGGGTGAATGTTGCTGTAATTTAGCCCCAGGAGACATCGCCTCCAGCTGGCTATACAACATGATCTATGTCCTTATACTTAGATTTCCTTGTTCGAAAATATAAGGACACAGATTGTGTCGTATAACCAGCTGGAGACAATGTCTCCTGGGACTAAATCACAGTAACATTTGTCCTAAACCAGGATTGCCATGTTATGTTGGCAAACAATCTTTATAGGCAATCACATCCTGACACAATCCTCTGTTCCTTGTTTTCCATAACAATTCCACTTCCTGATGTTCAATGCCTCTCTTCTTCCAACCAATTCCTCAGACTTGAACATCCACATCATCCTTCTCCTTTCTCTGCTTCTTTTCCTTTCAATCTTTCCAGTCATCTCTAAATTCTCCTTGGGCCCACATTCTTCATTACAGGATGGAGAAATCTCAGTTTCTTGGCTCTTATCTCATGAAGCAGCTTCCTATTTACCACAGCCCAGGTCATCACCTCTTCATTACACATTTTGTCTGTCCATGCTATCCTCAATATTCCCCTGAAGAACCATATTTCCCAGCTCTCCAAGCACCTTCTCATTTCTGATGTTAAAGACCATGTCTCACTGCCATACATTAACACAAGGTGGACAGAGCAGTTCAATATACGGATCTTAGTCTTGGTGGTGCTCACAGTATGGTTTCTCATGATGTTATACAATTTCGTGAATGCAAACTTAGCCCAGGGGTGGGGTTCTAAAAGAATACCTTCCCGTATCCTCTGTATGTTGCAAAAGGCAGCTGAAAGGGGAATCACAGCAACAGCAGGGGGCAGAATGCTGTTTGGGTGGCAGCAGTGGAATCATTAAAAACAGCATTTCCCCAAGGACATGGCTGTGTTAGGGCAAGTTTAGACTGCCTTTCAATAGACCTAGCCACGCCCTGCACTGGGCAGCAGCAGTGCAGCACAAGTGTCTCGGTTGATGATGCTTGAGTGATGGACACCTGCAAATCTTAATTAAATGGTAGGTGTTCTGGTGAGCCTAGATACGGCCATCACACTGTGGTGAAGAAGGCGACAGGAAAGCACTTCACAACTTTACAATTCTCAAGAACAATCCTGGATTGTTGCAATTCATTCATCTGTAGGCCTCTTCAACAAAACCAAAAGTATGTAATAGAAACTGTATTATACAAAACACTGCAGGAATCACTTGTGATGACATGACATTAACCATCAACTTGACGCCTTGAATCAAGAAACAATTGCTTTTTCACATGCACAGTTCAAACTGAACAATAGATTGGCCATTTCTTTCAGTTGATAATCGCATTTAGAAATTGTAAAACCATTCATAATCAAAGTCACTGATGATGAATAAATTAACAATGAATTGACTAATGACAAACTCACTGTTGACAAATTGCAATACCAAATTGCCCTAAGACTATATACGTGGTATGTGATTTGTGTGTGTATATGTCTGTACATATATACATACATGCATGCATAGATGTATGCATGTATATGTGTGTGTGTGTGTGTGTATGTGTGCGTGTGTGTGTGCGTTCGTGTGTGTGTGTGCGTGCGTGTGTGTGTGTGTGTGTGTGTGTGTGTGTGTGTGTGTGTATACATATACATAGATAGATAGAGGCATACATACACTTATTATCACAAACAAGAACAATAGTCAATACATGTAGTTGAATTTACTTATTTAGAAAACGATATTTCTGCTTATCATTCCTCTGAAGTTTGTTCCGTTGACCAAAAAACCGATCCTTCGTAGACAACAGTTCTTTACTTACCATCAACCCATGCAACACAGCCCCTGTGTTGCTTACCACTTCCTCAACCTCCGTGTCAGTCTTTATCGTAGAATCTTCAGCCTTCCCCATATAGCTTAACTTGTTTTTCCTATCAATTCTTACACGTTCACAAGAGAGATCTAAGATTAAGTTATGAAGAGGCTATGGGTAAAAGAATGGCTTCCAAATGAGACAACCTGTTGGCAATGATGAGTTCCACATCTTTTCCCAGTTTACTGATTCCACCCCAGAGCTATATTCTTTTATTCTTTTACTTGTTTCAGTGCCAAGCTGGAGCACCACCTTTAGTCGAACAAACTGAACACAGAACTTATTCTTTGTAAGCCTAGTACTTATTCTTTCAGTCTCTTTTGCCGAACCGCTAAGTTACAGGGATGTAAACACACCAACATTGGTTGTCAAGTGATGGAGGGAGAACAAACACAGACACACAAATATATATATATATATATATATATATATATATATATATATATATATATATATATATATATATATATATATAATACATATATAGATAGATAGATAGATAGATAGATAGATAGATAGATAGATAGATAGATAGATATGAATTAATTTATGAAAAAGCAACAGAAGTTATGCAATGACTTCCATTAGCTTACAGTTGTTTCTGCTCTTAGAAGCAATACACTCAAATCTGTGTGGTTGTGTAACATCTTATCACTTACTGCAACTTAAATGACTCTAAGGAAGCTATAAAACGTCATACACACACTCAAATCTGAGTGCAATGCTTTCTCATAGCAGAAACAACTGCAAGCTAATGTCAGTGATTGTGTAATCTCTGTTTCCCTGTCATTTCTTAATTGAAATTACCATCTGTTCTCTGCTCACCTACCATGTTACTACACTGATGTTTAATGGGTTGCAATAACTAATTACTAGCGCTGCATATAATATGTGCATGTGTGTGTGTCTTTTATTATTTTTTTTTTGTTTCAGTCATTAGACTACGACCATACTGGGGCACTGCCTTGAAGAACTTTTAATCAGATGAATTAACTGCAACACTTATATTGTTTTAAACCTAGTACTTATTCTACTGAGACTCTATTGCCAAACCACTAAGTTACAGGGACATAAACATACCAACACTGGTTGTCAAGCAGTAGTAGGGGGACAAACACAGACACAAACACACTCACACACACACACACGTATATTTCACTTAGGCCTTATGAGACTAATAGCCTGATATAGAACTCAATACATGGATATTTCAGAAGAAAATGTTAGATGAGTATAGAGCAGTAAAAAGAAAAAGAGGTGACACAAGAAAAACGATGGTTGTGTAATGCACTTCATTAGCTTGCATCTGTTTCTGCTATTAGACACAGTGGACTCATAGTTGAGTGCCTGAATAACACCTTATAGATTCGTCAGAGCCTCGAATATGAAGTGCAATTTATTTGGGAAAAAAGAATTACATTTGTGTAATGGCTTCATCAGAGCCTCGAATATGAAATGCAATTTATTTGGGGAAAAAGTATTACAGTTGTGTAATGGCTTCATCAGAGCCCTGAATGTGAAGTGCAATTTATTTGGGAAAAAAAGTATTACAGTTGTGTAATGGCTTCATCAGAGCCCTGAATGTGAAGTGCAATTTATTTGGGAAAAAAGAATTACATTTGTGCAATATACAAGGAAGGCATTAACAGTGAGGAAGTCATTATTGATGCATTTAAGAAATAGTGTGAGTCCCAAAAGCAATGGGCTTCTTTCAGTTTCTGTCTAGCAAATCTGTTGACAATGTTTTGGTTGGCTCAAGTCTATAATAGAAGACACTGATCTGAGGTGCCATGAAGAGAGACTGAACTGAGAACCATGCGGTTGGGAATCAAACTTCTTTCCACACAGCTACACCTGCACCTATACGCAAATATGAATAAAAATAGCAGGGACAGCAGGGTGGTGGTGGTGGTGATGGTGTGGCTATGGAGCTTGTTTTGCAATCCTATAACTTTAGGTTCAGTTCCACTGCATAGCATCTTGAGCAAGTATCTCCTACTTAAGCTCTGGCCAGCCAAAGCCTTGAGAGAGAGGATTTGACTGGTAGAAACTGAAAGAAGGTTGTTGTGTTTGTTTGTGTGTGTGTGTGTGTGTGTGTATGTATGCATGTATGTATGTATATATATGTTGGTGTGTGTATATATGTATATATATATATATACTTCATTTTTGTATTTAGTTTGCCAGATTCTTGATGTCAATTCGTGTGTTGAAACGAATCTTGATGTTTGTAGGGAGGGTAATTTACACTAAGGGGGCCAGTCAATTAGATTGACTCCAGTATGCAACTGGTACTTAATTTATTGACCCCGAAAGGATGAAAGGCAAAGACATACTCGGTGGAATTTGAACTCAGAACGCAAAGACAGACGAAATGCTGCTAAGCATTTCGCCTGGCATGCTAACAATTCAGCCAGCTTGCTGCCCTATTTACACCAATAATAATAACACATGCACTGGTTCAATATCACTTCTGTATTGTTAGTCAATTGATTAAACATCTAACCAATTAATTGATTGTTTGTTTAATCTGCTGGTTTGTTTAATCTGCTATTCATGACCTCATCAATGATTTGCTCTCTTTCTCTTCAGGGTCTGCCATTTAACCAGCACATTAAACAAATGACCAATTACTGGGTTAATTAGATATATAATCAATTGACAAACAGTGAAGACATGATATTGAAACCAGTGCATGTGTTATTATTGGTGTTATGACCTTCCCAAGAAACATCAATATATATTTATATATATAACTGTGATAACTTTGATAGGTTTCGGCCAGTATAAGCCCAAGCCACGTCTAACTCAATATCACCACCTGGTGAAGTCTTTTAGTCATATATGGGGCACCACAGCCCACTCTAGCAAAGAGTTATTATTGCTGGAGACATATCCAGGTGTAGGAGGTTGGTCCGGGATTTTTTGAAGAAATTTGTCCAATGAATATTTGAATTTTATGGGATCCTTTTCCATTTTAACATATTTTAGTATGGTATTAAAGAGAGCTGAACCGGCTGAGGTAAAGTAATGGTGACGTAATGTTGATATATGTACCGATCAATATATATATATATATATATATATATATATATATACACACATACATCCATATATACATATTTACACACACAACACACACACACATATATATACACACACATACATATTTATATACATGTGTGCTAATTAATAGTTGCCTTACATATTTTTTATTCCTTTTGCTTTCATTCATTTATCACAGTTTTTGGTAGGAAACTGGTGTTGGGTGGAGGGGGGTGGTACTGCTGGAATAAACCGACAAGAAAATGTAACTTTTTTTGTTTTTGTTTTTGGTTATCTTTTACGTTTGTAATGTCTTGGAAGCATCAATAATACAATAAACATAATGTATCTAAAGAAATATTTGGTAATCTTGGTGGTAAAATTGTATCAATCAAATATTGATTTGAAATAATTAGTTGCTATTTGAGAAAACAAAATTACTAGTATAAGCTACTAAGTATTGATTTAATATAATTATAAAAATATTTACGGGGGGAAAAATAAGATAATAAGCGTATATTTTGCTCAGACCGAATATTGATTTGTCATCATTATAAGATAGGTAGAACTTTCAAGATTGAGGAAATGTTCACTCAACTAATTTAATTACAAAAATACTCCAAATCTAAAACAAAAATTACAACAGTGATACAAAAAAAAAAGCCTAAAAAAGAGGTTTTATGCACTCTCTACCTATCTGTTCTATCTATCAATCTCTATATCTATCAATCAATCAATCTATCTGTATATGTATGTATATATATGTATATATGTGTGTGTGTGTGTGAGTGTGTGTGTATATTTGTATATATATACATATATATATATATATATATATATGTGTGTGTATATATATATATATATATATATATATATATATATATATATCATCATCATCATCATCGTTTAACGTCCGCTTTCCATGCTAGCATGGGTTGGACGATTTGACTGAGGACTGGTGAAACCGGATGGCAACACCAGGCTCCAGTCTGATTTGGCAGAGTTTCTACAGCTGGATGCCCTTCCTAACGCCAACCACTCAGATATATATATATATATATATATATATATATATATATATATATATATATATATATATATATATATATATATATGTGTGTGTATATATATATATATATATATATATATATGTGTGTGTATATATATATATACACACACACACATATACATGAATATATACATACACATACATATACATACATATATATATACATATACACACATATGTATGTATATATATATACATACTTGGTTCTTTTCCCTAAAACTATATATTTTTATATATACATATATGTATACATACACACACATATACATAAATATATATATACACATACATATACATACAAATATCATCATCATTTAATATTTATATATATATATATATATATATATATATATATATATGTAAATATAAACATATATATATATACACACACACATATACATGAATATATACATACACATACATATACATACATATATAATCATTATTTAACATTTATTCATATATATATATATATATATATATAGCCTAGTCACCCGTATTACGAACCAGGTGATACACGAAGGAGTCATACCCTATGACTGGTGTAGCAGCATCATAGTCAACTGCTACAAAGGTAAAGGGGACGCTTTAGATACAAATAATTACAGAGGCATCAAGCTGTTAGATCAGGTTATGAAAGTTACAGAGAGGGTCATAGCCCAACTAATTAGGGAGCAAATCAATTTAGATGAGATGCAGTTTGGGTTCGTGCCAGGTAAAAGCACTACTGATGCCTTATTTCTAGTGAGACAGTTGCAAGAGAAATACCTAGCCAAGGATAAACCTCTGTACCTGGCTTTCGTTGACATGGAGAAAGCCTTTGACAGGGTCCCCCGATCCCTTATCTGGTGGTCAATGAGGAAACTTGGGATAGAAGAATGGCTAGTGAGAGCTGTGCGAGCCATGTACAGAGATGCGGCCAGTAAGGTGAGGGTTGGAAATGAGTACAGCAATGAATTCCGGGTAGAGGTAGGGGTCCACCAAGGTTCCGTCCTCAGCCCCCTATTATTTACCATAGTCCTCCAGGCAATCACAGAGGAGTTCAAGACAGGTTGCCCCTGGGAGCTCCTCTATGCTGATGACCTTGCCCTAATTGCGGAGTCACTATCAGAACTAGAGGAGAAGTTTCAGGTGTGGAAGCAAGGTCTAGAATTGAAGGGCCTTAGAGTCAACCTAGCTAAAACCAAAATCCTAATAAGTAGGAAGGTAGATAAAACACAAACCCCTTCAGGTAGATGGCCCTGCTCAGTATGTAGAAAAGGAGTAGGTAGTAACTCTATAAGATGTACCCGGTGCAAGCTATGGACACATAAGAGGTGCAGCAACATCAAAGGCAGGTTAACTAGCAAGTTAGTTTTTGTTTGTGGCAGATGTTCAGGTGCAATAAAGACTGCAAACAAACAGGAAACAACTTCTATCTCATTCCAGGGTGAAAAACTAGAGGTAGTCGATAGCTTCCGCTATCTGGGCGACCAAGTTAGTAGTGGGGGTGGGTGCGCTGAAAGTGTAGCTGCTAGAATAAGAATAGCCTGGGCAAAGTTTAGAGAGCTCTTACCCCTGCTGGCGACAAAGGGACTCTCACTCAGAGTAAAAGGCAGACTGTATGACGCATGCGTACGAACAACCATGCTACATGGCAGTGAAACATGGGCTGTAACTGCTGAGGACATACGTAAGCTCGCAAGGAATGAAGCCAGTATGCTCCGTTGGATGTGTAATGTCAATGTGAATACCCGTCAGAGTGTAAGTATCTTGAGAGAAAAGCTGAACATTAGAAGCATCAGTTGTGGCATGCAAGAGAGACGATTGCGCTGGTATGGACATGTGGTGAGAATGGAGGAGGATAGCTGCGTGAAAAAGTGCCACACCCTAACAGTTGAGGGAACCCGTGGAAGAGGTAGGCCCAGGAAGACCTGGGCTGAGGTGGTGAGGCAAGACCTTCGTACATTGGGCCTCACCGAGGCGATGACTACGGACCGAGACCTTTGGAAATGGGCTGTGCGTGAGAAGACCCGGCAAGCCAAGTAAGATCGTTGCCAGTGCCCCTGGACTGGTTCTTGTGCGGGTGGCACATGAGATGCACCATTTTGAGCGTGGCCGTTGCCAGTACCGCCTGACTGGCTCCTGTAGGATTTTCGAGCGAGATCGTTGCCAGTGCCCCTGGACTGGCTTGTGCGGGTGGCACATAAAAGACACCATTTCGAGCGTGGCCGTTTTCGTGCGGGTGACACGTAAAAGCACCCACTACACTCTCTGAGTGGTTGGCGTTAGGAAGGGCATCCAGCTGTAGAAACTCTGCCAAATCAGACTGGAGCCTGGTGTTGCCATCCGGTTTCACCAGTCCTCAGTCAAATCGTCCAACCCATGCTAGCATGGAAAGCGGACGTTAAACGATGATGATGATGATGATGATGATGATATGCGTGTGTGTATTTATGTACTTATGAAAATATTAAAATAAATAGAATACAAATGTTTCTAAATATTCTGTAAGTTTCTCCTGATTAATTCAACCTATTAATATTTATTCAAACTCCAAGACCCTAGCTGACTTATTAAGGTGCCATAACAATTGACTTAAAAGGCCACAAGATCAAACCAATGGCAAAACAGACAAGGTGTAACTATTTTCATTCAATTACAGGTAGAACATCAAAGAAGTGAGTTGGTGGAATTGTTAGCATGCCAAGGAAAAATGCTTAGTGCCGTTTTGTCCGTCTGTACATTCTGAGCTCAGATTCCACTGAGGTCAACTGTGCCTTTCATACTTTCAGAGGTCAATAAAATAAGTACCAGTTGAACTCTGGGGTCAATGTAATCAATTTATCCCGTTCCCCCAACTTGCCGGCCTTGTGTCAAATTTTGAAATCAATTACAGGTAAAACATTACTGTATTATTTTGTAACCAGTCCTTTGGAATAACTTACACCATGTTGACATGATTGTTGAACAGAAAGATACTTTGCTACCAACACAGAGTGTTTGAGTTCAAACTCATCGACAATGCTGTTATGTATTTGCACAATAAACTGAAATCTAAGAAAACTGTGTCAGTAGCAATTAGTCAATAATGAAGTTTATAAGAGAGATCAATAAGTTCAATAGCCATAGAATATAATGTTTCGCGTTTTGTCCTTCGTTTGTGAAGGAGGAAGGAAAAGAAAGAGCTGATGTTGCAAGTAAATGAGGATGTAATTAAGGTTGAAGGTGTTAGATGCAGGTGGGGTGGGATGCAAGGTCGGAAGGTCGATATGTAGAAGGAGAAAGATAGAGAGAGATCGAAAGGCTAACAGAGAGAGAGAGAGAGAGAGAGAGAGAGAGAGATGCTGTGAGAAGGATGTGCAAGATGATGGAAGAAAGGAATATTTAATAATAGAGTTCGATGACCAAACAAGAATAAAATGATGGCTTCTAATTTGGCCACAAGGCTAGCAGCTTTGAGGGGAGGGGTAAGTCGATATCACTGACACAGTTCTTGACTGTTTTTTTTCTTTTTTTAATGACCCCCCCCCCCCTCCACAAGCATGACAAGTAAATTTGATTTCTGTGGGTTGGTTTCGAACTCAGAATGTAAAGGCCTCAAACCAATACTGCAAAATGCTTCTGACACTAACAAATCTGGCAGCTCACCACTTTCAATTAGGAATACTACCACTACCAGTACTACTACTAATACTACTTCCACCGCCACCACCACCACTACTAATACTACTACCACCGCCACCACCACAACTACTACTACTACTATTGTCTTGATGCAGTACCATGCAGTGGCTCGCATGGCTTCTGATCTTAATTGATTGGAAGCGTTATCATGTACATTGTTTTGTCTTGGTATAAAAGAAGGGTTACAGCAAATATTCTGCTTATTACCACAGATTTGCTTGTCAGATCCTTGACCTTAACCAGTTGAGCATGTCCCTTCGTGGCTGACGATATGTGCATCTCTGATAACGAGCAGAAGTAGTGGGGGAGCATCATAGCCATGTGTTGAGAGGAATTCTTTGGAGTTTGAATAATTCACCTCTGGAAACATGGGTGTTTTGCTCAACATCCTTAAACAACCATATTCAGGGACCTTTTGAGAGGGATGGGCTACTCGACCTGACGAAAATTCTAACTGGGCCCCCACTTGTGAGGTCATGCACTGTTTATCTTGATATGAGACCACCATGTCGCGTACATATGGTTGTGATGCATGTGCCTGGTGTATGAAGAAAAAAAGAAAACTTGGGAGTTTTGAGTAAAAAAGTAGAGAAGAGAGAAAATGACAGGGGAGGGCTGAATTAAAAATGCAGGAACAGAGAGAAAACTGTTGAAATATAATGACATGTATAATTGCTGAAGAATAAGGAAAACTTATAGAATATTTCTAATTTTGAATGAACAAAATATTTATTCAGTAGTTGACAGGTGAGGCATCTTACAACAATTGAATAAAAGAAAGGAAAGAAAATGGTAAAATACCTGAGGTTGACAAGCTTTTAAGTGGACAAGTTACATTTTTAAAAGCAAAATGCCCCCAATATCTTACAAGAGTATCTCACATTAAATTACCTTCAAACCATTTGTTAGAGTGCAGAAACATGGAACCTGACAAAAGACCTAAAAAGAAATATGAAGACCAGCTCATCACTCTCATGAATAGCTTATGAATGGAATAACCTGGAAGAATTTTAACACAATAAAATGAATTTGGAAACAAACAATGCCAAATGACAATGTCATGCTTTTAAAATTGCTGGAGTCAAGTTTGGTGAAATGAATGAGAAGAAGGCAGATGAAAAAGCTGACAGACGGGGATCTAACACAGCTAAAGAAACAGGATGAAAATAAACATGATGCAGAAGTGATTAGGTTTTTTTAAAATAAAATTTGGAGACAGGAAATATGAGTGGAACTCAGGGTAAAATAGAGGGAAGACTTTTGTGCACCAATAGAAAGCATTGCTGATTGATTGGTTGATTGATTGATTGATTAAGTAGAAGTAATTATTAATGTATACATAACCAATACATGTACTATACACATACAGCCAAACCAAGAACTTAGTTACATATATACAGTTTTGGATCACTGATGTAAGCACATACATAAATTAACGGAAAACCAAGGCAGAACAAACTTATCAGATCATTTAATTATTTTAATTATTCTTATAATGGTGAATCGAAGTAAGCAACAATGCCTTACAGCTGTTTCTGGGATATCCCAGGTAATGGATTGATGCGTTGATCTACATTCCCATACTCTAGGTATTCTGTCATCGGAGACAAGGTATATATGCAGGAAACTTCTAGACAGAAAATTCAATGCGGAGAAAAGCATAAAGTTCAAGGCTCATAGTTCATCCTGTTCTGGAGGGTATGGGCGTTTATCCATATTTCCATGAAGGTCTACCTCCTTATGCACAATCCCATGTAAGTCCATAGTTCAGAAAGCAGGTTGAGTGATGCATCCTGTTCAGAAAACAGATCAGCAGTTTATATACATATATATATACACACACAATATATATATATATATATATATATATATATATATATATATATATATATATATATATATATGTATACACACACCATATATATATATATATCATCATCATCATCATCATCGTTTAACGTCCGCTTTCCATGCTAGCATGGGTTGGACGATTTGACTGAGGATTGGTGAAACCGGATGGCAACACCAGGCTCCAGTCTAATTTGGCAGGGTTTCTACAGCTTGATGCCCTTCCTAACGCCAACCACTCAGAGAGTGTAGTGGGTGCTTTTACGTGTCACCCGCACGAAAGCGGCCACGCTCGAAATGGTGTCTTTTATGTGCCACCCGCACAAGCCAGTCCAGGGGCACTGGCAACGATCTCGCTCGAAAATCCTACGGGAGCCAGTCAGGCGGTACTGGCAACGGCCACGCTCAAAATGGTGCATCTCATGTGCCACCCGCACAAGAACCAGTCCAGGGGCACTGGCAACGATCTTACTTGGCTTGCCGGGTCTTCTCACGCACAGCACATTTCCAAAGGTCTCGGTCAGTAGTCATCGCCTCGGTGAGGCCCAATGTACGAAGGTCTTGCCTCACCACCTCAGCCCAGGTCTTCCTGGGCCTACCTCTTCCACGGGTTCCCTCAACTGTTAGGGTGTGGCACTTTTTCACGCAGCTATCCTCATCCATTCTCACCACATGTCCATACCAGCGCAATCGTCTCTCTTGCACACCACAACTGATGCTTCTAATGTTCAGCTTTTCTCTCAAGATACTTACACTCTGACGGGTATTCACATTGACATTACACATCCAACGGAGCATACTGGCTTCATTCCTTGCGAGCTTACGTATGTCCTCAGCAGTTACAGCCCATGTTTCACTGCCATGTAGCATGGCTGTTCGTACGCATGCGTCATACAGTCTGCCTTTTACTCTGAGTGAGAGTCCCTTTGTCGCCAGCAGGGGTAAGAGCTCTCTAAACTTTGCCCAGGCTATTCTTATTCTAGCAGCTACACTTTCAGCGCACCCACCCCCACTACTAACTTGGTCGCCCAGATAGCGGAAGCTATCGACTACCTCTAGTTTTTCACCCTGGAATGAGATAGAAGTTGTTTCCTGTTTGTTTACAGTCTTTATTGCACCTGAACATCTGCCACAAACAAAAACTAACTTCCTAGTTAACCTGCCTTTGATGTTGCTGCACCTCTTATGTGTCCATAGCTTGCACCGGGTACATCTTATAGAGTTACTACCTACTCCTTTTCTACATACTGAGCAGGGCCATCTACCTGAAGGAGTTTGTGTTTTATCTACCTTCCTACTTATTAGGATTTTGGTTTTAGCTAGGTTGACTCTAAGGCCCTTCAATTCTAGACCTTGCTTCCACACCTGAAACTTCTCCTCTAGTTCTGATAGTGACTCCGCAATTAGGGCAAGGTCATCAGCATAGAGGAGCTCCTAGGGGCAACCTGTCTTGAACTCCTCTGTGATTGCCTGGAGGACTATGATAAATAAGAGGGGGCTGAGGACGGAACCTTGGTGGACCCCTACCTCTACCCGGAATTCATTGCTGTACTCATTTCCAACCCTCACCTTACTGGCAGCATCTCTGTACATGGCTCGCACAGCTCTCACTAACCATTCTTCTATCCCAAGTTTCCTCATTGACCACCAGATAAGGGATCGGGGGACCCTGTCAAAGGCTTTCTCCATGTCAACGAAAGCCAGGTACAGAGGTTTATCCTTAGCTAGGTATTTCTCCTGCAACTGTCTCACTAGAAATAAGGCATCAGTAGTGCTTTTACCTGGCACGAACCCAAACTGCATCTCATCTAAATTGATTCGCTCCCTAATTAGTTGGGCTATGACCCTCTCTGTAACTTTCATAACCTGATCTAACAGCTTGATGCCTCTGTAATTATTTGTATCTAAAGCGTCACCTTTACCTTTGTAGCAGTTGACTATGATGCTGCTACACCAGTCATTGGGTATGACTCTTTCGTGTATCACCTGGTTCGTAATACGGGTGACTAGGCTATAGCCAACACTGCCAGATATTTTGAGCATCTCTGCAGTGATTCCTGATGGGCCGGGGGCTTTCCCGGTCTTCATACTCTTAATTGCTTTATCTACCCTGGTACTATCAACTCGGATAGCTGGTCCCTCTATTGGGTCGACATACGGCAGGCTCTCTTTCTCCCATTCATTCTCTTTATTAAGCAATCTATCGTAGTGGCATCTCCAGACCTCTTTCTTTGCATCCTCATTTAGTGCAAGCGTACCATCATCCATGCGAACACATTTCTCTCCTACAACATCACTATTCTCTCTCCTACACTGTCTTGCAACACGAAATACCTCGAGTCTTTGATCCTCACGGCGCAGAACATTGGCAAATCTTTCCTTATCTGCTTCCCCTCTGGCTAAATAAACCTGTCGCCTAGCCTCCCTTCTGGCACATTGGTACAATTCCCTGCTACCACCGTTCTTCCAGTCCTTCCAAGCCTGTTTCTTTTGTCTAATAGCCCTGTCTACCTCCTTGTTCCACCACCACGTTACTCTGGGTCGGGAGGGGACCTTACCCCACCCACAAATCTGGTCGGTGGCTTTCAACAGGTTGTCCCGCAGAAATCTCCAATTGTCTTCCACGTTGTATGATGCTATATCCCCTTCTATTTCGTTAAATGCTTCAAGTAACTTGTCTCTAAGTCTCTGTCCGTTTGCAGGGTCTTTAAGCTTCCACACCCTTCTCCTCCAAGCCTGTCTAATTCTGGGCACCCATTTTGCCTTGATCCCAAAGTCGCTAACTACTAATCTATGTTGTGGGGTACATTCTTCGCCAGGGTAGGTTTTGGCATTTATAAGCCGCCCTCTTTCCCTATTTCTGGCAAGGATGTAGTCGATTTGGCTAGAGTGTCTGCCGGAGCGGTAGGTGACTAGGTGACTGGCAGGTTTCCTGAAGTTGGTATTGCAGACCATAAGATCGGTTGCATCACAGAACTCCAGCAGTCTGGTTCCCTCCTCGTTGCGGGAACCGAAGCCATAGCCTCCATGTATGCCATGGAAGCCTCCAGCACGACGTCCGACATGACCGTTGAAGTCTCCAGCCACAAAGAGAAGGTCCCTGTCACTCGTCGACGTATATATATATATATATATATACACACACCATATATATATATACACACACACACACACACACACACACACAAACACACACACATATATATATATATACCCACCTCTCCTCTCCTCTCTTGCTCTGGCACCTACTCCCTCTCTTCACTTCTACCCACCTTCTTTCTTCAGTGTTACCCCTCCATCCACGCCCCACCCTACACATCTCACTCCACCACCCCCACCAACCCACCCCCACACATCTCACCCCCACATCCTCACCCCAAACTCACACCCCTTCACCGCCACACCACACCACAAGCCCACCCCACACCACCCTGCACACACTAGCACTGACCACTTCCCAGCACCCATCATCCACACACATACACATTACAGGTGCTCACACATCCACGTGTCAAAGTTACCAGCTCCTATCCACACGCACGTGCACCTTCGTTTTGGGATCACCAATGCTTTATTATCTCCCCTTCTTCCTAGCTCTCCTGTCTAACCACCTCTGTCCAGCCTACCATCGGGTTTGACCACTAGCTCCAAAAGTTTTTTTATTCTCTCTCTGTTTATTTTCTCTAATTCCTGTCTGCTGAAGAGCATAGACTTGAAACATAAAAGACATTCTCACCTTCCTGAGCATTAAACTAATACACCTATTTGTTGTTTATACACCTATTTGTTGTTTATACACCTGTCTCCATCTTCTGTTTTCCTGTAAATTTCAACTATATATATCATCATCATCATCATCATCATCACCATTTAACATCTGTTCTCCATGATGGCATGGGTTGGACAGTTTGACAAAGCTGGCAAGGCCAGAACTGTGCTAGGTCCATTGTGCATGTTTGTGTATGTGTGTGTGTGTGTGTATGTGTATGTGTGTGTGTGTGTGTGTTTGTGTGTGTGTGTGTCCGTACATGCGTGTGTGTGTGTGTACTTATGATATGTTAATTATATTGAAAGAAATAAGCAGAAAAAAAACAAGCCCCAGCTCACACAGCTCAGGTGAATTTCATTGAAATAAACTTGAATGTTGTTTTGGAACATTAAAGTCAATTCTGATTTGTCCCAGTCTATTTAAACAGATCAGGTAATAGATTTCTTGGTGGACATGGCCTTAGATAAACTGGTGTCAAATCTGGGGTCTTCAAAGTTGTCACTCATCTGTTTATTGCACTCATAACATTATGAATTCCTGGGTCTGAAGAATCTTGTATATTCCAGGAAATAATTTATGATGTCTTACACTCACGATATTTGCTTCCATTCCTTTGACTAAAAACCCAGTTTTCAGCAACAGCTTATACTGTTTTTCTTTATTTTATTATTTTTTACAATTTTTTATTATCTTATACTTTATAAAATTTATTGTAAGCATTTCATTTTAAAGCTGAAGCAATTGTTGACAAATAACTGGTTTCAAATTTTGGCACAAGGCCAGCAAGTTTAGGGGTTGGTGTTAATCAACAACATCCACCCCATTGCTCAATTCCTACTTATTCTATTGACCCCAAAAGAATGAAAGGTAAAGTCAACCTCGTCAGAATTTGAACTCAGAACATAAGGAAGAACGAAATGTCACTAAGCCTTTTTCCCTCCCAATGTGTTAATGATTCTGCCACCTCGTTACCTTAATTACTCAAAGAATATTGTTGAGAAAAAAACGGAAAGATGAAAAAAACAGCAATTACAGTGACTTTGTTTAAACAACCAATTTCACTCTTCTTTCTTCCTAAAAAGAAAAGCAAAGCTTTCAAATTAACTTCACTGTTTGAAAGGAAATCTCATAGAATGTCAATATTCCCTTAACCAATGTTTTTCTGCATCTTTCCAATCCCTTCCGAATCCCTGTATCTCTTTCGGTAGCATCAATCTTTTACTTCGTTTTCTTTTCCCTTCACTGATCACTTGATTCTAAGAAAATGTAGAATTATTATTCTATATTGTGGTGAGACTAGGATATTCTTTTGTTCAAGATTTGTTACTTACAGCTACACATGCACACACACACAGACACACACACACACACACACACACACACACACACACACACACACTCATATAGAAGTATATACATGCATATACATATATATATTATATATTATATATTATATATATGTATGCATAAAAAAATATATATATAGATGTATATAATGTATGTATAAGTATAGATAGATAGATAGACACACATACATATATATGCCCATATACACATGCACACATTCACACTCACACACACACACACAAATGATCATGACACTATTTCTGAAGAGATATGTGCACTAAATTTTCCAATTACACTTTCAGAATCGCACACATGTTCTACACATGCATATTCATATACATGCACACATATCTTTGCAGTGATATACATGCACACAGACACACACATCTGTATTAAAGCACAAATACACATCTACACACGTCAGCACGCTCCTACACTCCTACACATCTACACACGCACACACACACACAGACTGTAAACTTTACCTACTTACTTACATATATTGACCTTACGCTGAACAACCTCCATGCAGCTCCATACAACCCCAAACAAGCTAATACTGACATCAATACAACTTTGACTTTAACCATAAAAAATACGATAGCATATCAGTGAACAGCTTGTAGACTCATAACAAAAGACTTTAATACTTCAACATAATTAACTGTTAAAAAGAATAAAGAAGCGAATACGATAGTGCGTGATATAATAAATACATACGTGCATACATGTATATATATATATACGTATGTATGTATATGTATATATATGTATATGTATATATATATATATATATATATATATATATATATATATATATATATATATATATATATATATATATGTATATACATGCATATATATATACACACATTATATAAGCATGCCTATATATGCTTAAATATATATGTATGCATGTATATATGTAGATATCATCATCATCATCATCATCATCATCACATACTAATATATGAATATAAATAGACAGATAGATACACATATATACATATATGCATGTGTATATATATATATATATATATATATATATATATATACATCAGCATATATTTATATATGTGTGTGGGTTTGTGTGTTGTGTTTGTGTGTGCGCACATATTTCATATGAACTTATATATTTACATTTATGCGTATGTTTTCATACATATGTATGCACATACATCTATATATACTTATGTATACTTACACCCACCAATACATATGTATGTGTGTATCTGTGTCTGTGTGCGTGGGTGTGTCTGTGTGCATGTGTGTGTATCTTTGTAGGTGTGTGTGTGTCATATATTGCTCTATAAGTTAGTTTCAGAAGTTACTTTTATTTTGTGTTGCAGATTCTAAATTGTGTATGAAGCAGGCCACACCCTAATGAGATAGAAGAGGTATTCCGCCTCAACCATAGAGTAACTTGCTCAAGAGCTGGATCTCCCAAATCTATAAAGACCCATCTCTTTCACCTGTCTCTTATGGTTCTGCATTTGGCATCACCAAAGCCATGCCTCCGTCACGTTAGGAGAAAGACACAACTAAAATACCTCTCGTTAGACATTCATTCCTTCTCTTCCATCTTTCACTTGCTCCAGTCATTAGACTGTGGCCATGCTGGGGCACCATCTTCAGGAACTTCTTTGTCAAATGAATTGAACCCAGTACATTTTTTAAGACTGTTACTTATTTATCAATTTCATTTGCTGAACTGCTTAGTTACGCCAATGTAAGCATGTCAACACCAGTTGTCAAGAGGAGATGGAGGACAAGGCACACACGTGCAGGTGTTTGTCTTTCAGTCCTTATCTACTTAATCCACTCACAAGGCTTTGATCAACTTAAAGCTATAGTATAGAAGACACTTTCCCAAGGTGCTATGCAGTGGGAATGAACCTGGAGTTATGCAGTTGGGAAGTAAACATCTTACTCCACAGCCATACCTGCACCTATTTAGTTTAGACTGGAATCTTTTCAAGTACACGTGAACAGGTGTCAATCTGGTTCAATATTCAGTCGTCTTTAACGAACTTCAAAATTAACTTTGATGAATTTTCACAGAAACTTTTCATATGCAAATTGCCAAACTGCCCTAATCGGTTTCTGATATTCTACAACTCTACAAAAAAAAACCTGCATTCAGATATTCGTCAAATATCTGATATATTTCTTTAACCAACACAATTACTACTTCACAAGTCCACTGTTTCTGATTTCTGCTTCTTTTATTGCTAACATAACTGTTGCTATGCCTCATCATCATCATCCATCGTTTTAAATCTGGGTTTTGTCCCCATTAACAGGGGTGGCTGGATCTACCTCAATGCTATAGCAACTGCTCTTACATCATCTCGCCATCTTGCCGGTTTGGGGCATCCTCCCTTCTCAAACCAGCCCTCCCAAACCCCTCCTCCACCTTTTCCTCGGTCTACCTCGCTTTTGCGCTCCGTTAACCTCAAACGCAATCACCCTCCTCAACACATACCCGTACCATCTCACTCCATTCGCAATGTTACTATGTATGTATGTATGATTGTATGTATGTATATGTGTACGTGCATGCATGAATATATGTATGTTCTCTTCTGTTTTAACTATTTGAATTCTTCCTCTCTGAGGAAGGAGCTGCTCCCTAATAAAGATACAAAGCTCCATCATTCGAATGTAGATAACAGAAACAATGTCACATTTTAAACTTGAGAAAAGTCTTGCATATTTTTACTGTTCCACTTACAGATTTTATTCGTAAGGTGCGATTTAGTTGAATTTTTTTTCTGAAAGCCCTAATTTATCCAGATTGTCCCTTAGGTATTTACTCACAGTGCCAACTGCACCAATTATTGGCACAAATGTGAATTTATAATCTCGATATATATAGAATTGGTGTTTCAAAGCAGTTGTCCATAGTTACTATCTTTCTCTTCGATTTTCAAAGAGATATTCACATCAGTAGGACAACTGATCTCTGTGATGGTACACACTTTTCCTTGTCTGTCTCAAATGACAATATCCAGCTTGTTAATGTTTACACTTCGCAAAAGTTTTGTTGGAAATATTCCACCAGTATTCCTTGTGCTGGTATTTGAGTACATATTGAAAATGGAGGGATTCCCTATATTTATTCCAGGACAGTATTTTTTCTGGATGACATTGTATATTGTTTTTGCGACAAAGTCATGTCACATAGGTAGTTAGTACCTTAATGACGTTTTTAGGCAGTTGCTAATCACATGTGTGATGTCTGCCACAGAAATATGACATAATCTACATTTTCAGTTGCATCCTGAGATACCAAACGTTTCACCATCTCTTCTTTACCAAGTATTTTGTAGCAATCTCCTGTTCTTGGATTGCAAATGCATAGGTCTTGAAGTGTGATATAATGCAGCAGTCACAAGTCCAAGAGAGGCTTTGTTTCATGTCGATATTACTGTGTTCTTCAAGTCTCCAGGAAACATATCCATGCACGGTCTCTTTTTGGTATGTGGAGCATTACTCATCCAGGTTTCTTTGAGGTATGTATTCATGGTCTTTACTGTTTTTAATTCTTCCCCTGAGGAAGGATCTAGTGAGGCAAGGTGAATGTAATATTTCCTAAGGTACAATTTCCTGGACATGTTTTCACAGAAGACTGGAAATGAACAACATCACTTGTATGCTGGGGATTCTTGTTTACAGATATATGTATAAATGTATACACATGTATGTATGGATGGATGGACGGATGTATGTATGTATGTATGGATGGATGGATGGATGGACAGACGGTTGGATGGATGGATGGATGGATGAATTAAAGGATGGATGTGTTTTTGCAACAGCATCTTTGTAATTTCCATACACCAAATTCCATTCAGAAGATATTGCTATATTTAGGGCTTTGGGCAAATGTTTTCTACAAAAACACAAGACTGATCTATGCCATATGAAGGACTCTGGTCAACGGAAACTGCCGGAAGTTTATCCTAAGTGTGTGTGTCTTATTTTTATGCTTGTCACCTCTTTAGTGAAATGGTGCTTATGTTTGCATAATCTGTTGATATTACCACCAGTTACTTTGCGTTTTCAAAGATCTGTGGAATAGAAAGATTCTTTGCTTGAAAAACAGATACTGGTCAGTGGCAGAAAGAATGAGCAGCTGTGAAATCCAAATAGAAATAACTCCCACTCTAACCCATGCAAGCATGACAAACCAGATGTTAAATATAAGATCTTTAATTGCAATGAATGGTGTGCTTCAATCTGAATATTCAATTCATGATTTTTTTTTATTCTGTAAGTATTTTTAGTCATAGAAGTGCAGCCATGCTGGAGCACCACTTTAATTTATTTTCAACCAGATTTGTTGCTGTTTTATGACTGGAAGTTGGCCTGTGATTGAGTTTGCAGAAGTTGATCTTCTCTGGGGGTATCCTTAAATGGTTGGTTGGCTAGTTGGCCGGTTTGGTATCATTATTAGGCATTTATCCAATATTTTTTCTTAATGTGCCAGTAGAGGTCCCTTTCATAATTTCAATTTCTTTAGGTAAGCAGTTGAACAGTTGGGGACCCCCTAAATATCAGATTGGTACAGCTGAAGGTTTTTGTCCAGGATTTTGAAGGTGATATAATTGGGAGCTGACAGTGTATATCAGTTTGTGCATTAAAATTCTCTCTAATGCCAAAGTTTGGAACATGGCCCTCCAGGATTTCCCACATGTCTATGATAGTAAATCTCTTTCTCTGGTATTCCAGATAACGACAATGTTTTCAAAACCAAATTTTATAGCACCAAATACTTTGTAAATATAGGTTGTGTCTTTGGCACAATCAATAATATATGTTTTATTGACATAAAACATATGTTTGTTATAACGGAGGATACGTGTATTTTTCTGAAACTCTCAATATATATTCTTCTAGTCTTTCATTTTCACTGTGGCCATGCTGGAGCACCGCCATTAGTTGAATAAATTGACCCCTAGGACTTATTCTTTGTAAGCCTAGTAGTTATTCTATCGGTCTCTTTTGCTAAACTGCCTAGTTATGGGGACGTAAAGACACCAACATCGGTTGTCAAGTGATGGTGGTGGGGCAAATAGACACACATGCACACATATATATACGACAGGCTTCTTTCAGTTTCCGTCTACCAGATCCACTCACAAGGATTTGGTCAGCCTGAGGCTATAGTAAAAGACACTTGCCCAAGATGCCACACAGTGGGACTGAACCTGGAACCATGTGGTTGGTAAGCAAGCTACTTACCACACAGCCACTCTTGTGCCTATGCTTAAAGAGTTTTGAAAGTTGATGCAAAATTCTTATCGAGTGTTTATATTTTACTTGATTCAGTAATTAGACTGCAGCCATCCTGGGGCACCACCTTGAAGAATTTTTTTTTTTGCTGACTGAATCGATCCTAGTCCTTATTTTTTAAAGCCTGGTTCTAATTCAGTTGGAGACTATAGTAGAAGAGACTTGCCCAAGGTGCCATGCTGTGGAACTGAACCCAGAACCATGTGGTTGGGATGTAAACTTCTTACCACACAGCCACGCTTGCACCTAGCGTTGGCCTTTTCACCAACTGTTGCAAACGTCTGTTCTAAATGGTAGCATTCTTTGTTTGTTAGAGGATGTTTTTGTTGTCGTCAATCCAACTTTGTTATCTCCATGACTTCCAGGTCTGCCATTGTCAGAAGAACATGCATGCCATCGCATTCATTTTATAAAATCTTCTGATTTCATGATTAGACATTTTAGGAGAATTTTTTTTTTACATGGAATGGAAAGACATTTTGTAGAAAAATTCTATTGTTTGTCCCCACCCACGCACAAACCTCTGTTCACAGCGTTCTACTATATCAAGGAATGATTACAAATATATACAAGCATACACACATGCTCATGTGTGCATGTCTCTCTATATATGTACACACACACATACATAGATAGATATATATATATACACACTCAGATATACATACACATATATATGTACACATAAATCAATATATATGTATATGTGTGTATATATATATATGTATTCTTTTACACTTTTACACTTTTACTTGTTTCAGTCTTTTGACCGCGGCCATGCTGGAGTACCGCCTTTAGTTGAGCAAATCAACCCCAGGACTTATTCTTTAGAAGCCTAGTACTTATTCTATCGGTCTCTTTTGCCGAACCGCTAAGTTACGGGGACATAAACACACCAGCATCGGTTGTCAAGCGATGTTGGGGGGGGGGGACAAACACAGACACACAAACACGTACACACATACATATATATATATACATATATACGACAGGCTTCTTTCAGTTTCCGTCTACCAAATCCACTCACAAGGCTTTGGTCGGCCCGAGGCTATAGTAGAAGACACTTGCCCAAAGTGCCACGCAGTGGGACTGAACCCGGGACCATGTGCTTGGTAAGCAAGCTACTTACCACACAGCCATATTATGTATATATATATATGTATGCATGTATGTATATTATATATATGTAAATGTATATATGTATATATATATATGCATGGAAATGGACATTAAAGGATGATGATGATGATGATGATGATGATGATGATGATATATATACATACACACACACGCACACACATGTGATTTATATAAGTTATATTTTAAATGCATATATATATATATATATATATATATATATATATATATATATATATATATATATATATGTATGTATGTATATGTATATATATATATATATATATATATGGATTTATGTATACACAGATATAAGTGTGTGTGTGTATTTGTATGCATAGGTGTAGAAACAAGGCTCTATCTGCTTGTGTATATAGATTGATTACAGGTATGTTTATATCAACAAGTGTATGAGATGTTA
>NC_142932.1:128346890-128356890 GCF_046866305.1 Octopus bimaculoides | reverse complement strand
TACACCAGGTGTAACAGCAAAATTGTCACACTCATAAATTCTTAAAATTTCTTAAAAAAACCAATAAACAATTTGCTGTTTTCTGATTTTTCTAGAGAAGACATCTGGCCATTCTGACACCTGCTTTTGTAAGAAACAGTGAAATACCTATCGAGATATTTAGCTATAAAGAGAAGAGGCTGAAATTGTTTTGTGCCAGCCTCACCCCGTTTTCCCAAATGAGCAACGTTGAGAGGGCTAAGACCATTCAGGTCTTCAGTAATGGTACCAACACGAATTCTCTGGCTTCCGTCTTCAAAGTCCATTCAAAAACTATCAAGAGAACTGCGAATAATTTTGACAAAGAGGAAATAGCGGAAGGGAAAGCTGTATCAGGTGGTCATAACAGCAAGAAGGATCATCGTTTCAAATTAGAGCTGAAGAGATCAAACAGAAGAGATCCAACTCAAGCCATAAGACGTTTAGCATGTAAGAAAGGAGCTTTGGCTATGAAAGTTCCAAGAGCGGTGACAGAAGACTTGAAAATGAAATCCTACTGAGACTGTGAGGCATCTTGTTATTCTCGGACAAAAGGTTAGAAGGTTGGAGGGGGCGAAGATCATCTTGAACAAAGTGAAACATAATCCTGGAGTGATCTTTTACACAGACGAGAAACATTTCACCCAAGATATACATACACAAACAGCTGTGTTCTGGCTTCACCTACTCACGAGAGAGCCAAAAATGTCATTTACAGGTACAAAAATCCTGCATTTTCTGATGATTTTTGCTTGTGTGGCTTATGATTGCAAGAAGATGCCATTGATCATTTTTGAGAAGGCTGAGAGAGTGGCAGGAATCTGTTACGTTCAGATGTTATGAAAGATGTAAAGACCTGGATTCTTTCTGAACATCTTGAGGCAAGTGACAAGAAAAACTTAACAAGATCTCTAACAATGTCAAGTTTACATTCCAGCAAGGTGGGTCTCCTTGTCACAAAAGTGCAGTGGCTCAAAAATTTCTCAGAGACAAGTTTGGGAACAGGTTTAAGGATAAGGACACTTGGCCTCTTTCTTCACCTGATTTGGACCGTTTAGACTCCAGCATCTGGAATGAAAAGGTCAGAAAAGCTTGGGAGAAGCCCCACAGTAATCTGCAAACCCTCAAAAATTCCATCTGTAGGACGTAGGAGGAGGAAGACATTGATGAGGAAGACATTGATGAGGAAGACATTGATGAGGAAGACATTGATGAGGAAGACATTGATGAGGAAGACATTGATGAGGAAGACATTGATGAGGAAGACATTGATGAGGAAGACATTGATGAGGAAGCCATTGATGAGGAAGACATTGATGAGGAAGACATTGATGAGGAAGACATTGATGAGGAAGACATTGATGAGGAAGACATTGATGAGGAAGACATTGATGAGGAAGACATTGATGAGGAAGACATTGATGAGGAAGACATTGATGAGGAAGACATTGATGAGGAAGACATTGATGAGGAAGACATTGATGAGGAAGACATTGATGAGGAAGACATTGATGAGGAAGACATTGATGCGGAAGACATTGATGAGGAAGACATTGATGAGGAAGACATTGATGAGGAAGACATTGATGAGGAAGACATTGATGAGGAAGACATTGATGAGGAAGACATTGATGAGGAAGACATTGATGAGGAAGACATTGATGAAGAAGACATTGATGAGGAAGACATTGATGAGGAAGACATTGATGAGGAAGACATTGATGAGGAAGACATTGATGAGGAAGACATTGATGATGAAGACATTGATGAGGAAGACATTGATGAGGAAGACATTGATGAGGAAGACATTGATGAGGAAGACATTGATGAGGAAGACATTGATGAGGAAGACATTGATGAGGAATTCATTGATGAGGAAGACATTGATGAGGAAGACATTGATGAGGAAGACATTGATGAGGAATTCATTGATGAGGAATTCATTAAGAGAGCTTGTAGTGCAGTCAGGAAGTGGGTTGAGGAAGTCATTGCTAAAAGAAGAGCAACTCGTGATGCCTAACAGGTAGAATTTTGGCCAGAATTGTCTCTGGGACATTAGAGTAAAACTTTAAGCTTCCATTTCGAAATTTCGTCCATCATCAACTTCATCATGATTCTTCCGTTAAGTTTGGAGAGTAACCAACATTTTTGTCTTGTTCAAAACCACAGTCCAAGAGTATTGGAAACACCTCTGGAAATTCCATTGTTATCTTTAAGCATTCTTGAGATACAAAGATTCAAAACTAAATCTAATATTTGAACAATTTTGCTGTTGCATCCGGTTTTATACATATATATTATATATCTTTTATCTTTTACTTGTTTCAGTCATTAGACTGTGGCCATGCTGGGGCTCCACCTTGAAGAAGTTTCAATTAAATCAATCAACCCAAGTACTTTTTTTTTTTCAAGACTCGTGCTTATTCTGTCAGTCTCTTGTGCTGAACTGCTAAGTAATGGGGATGCAAACCAGCACTGGTTGTCAAGCTATATACATATACATATATATATGATGGGCTTCTTTCAGTTTCCATCTACCAAATCCACTCAAAAGGCTTTGGTCTGCTGGAGGCTATGGTAGAAGACACTTGTCCAAGGTGGTATGCAGTAGGGCTGAGCCCTAGACCATGTGGTTGGAAAGCAAGTTTCTTATCACACAGCCACACCTGTGCATACGTGTGTGTGTGTGTGTGTGTGCATACGTGTGTGTGTGTGTGTGTGTGTGTGTGTGTGTATGTGTGCAGGTGTGCCTGTGTGGTAAGAAGTTTCTTAAAAACTTCTTAAAAGAAACGATGCAATGCTTGGCACATTTTAAATGATGGATAGTGTCAACACTGGGACACCATTAATCATTAATCCACTCAATCACAGCCAAAACAGGGTTAAGTGAAATGGCTTCAGTAAAAGGAGGAGACAAAGTTTCCTCCAGTCTAGAGTGGAACTACAATTGTAAAACAGTGGAAAATGGAAATATCAACTCTTTAGCATTTAAACCAGCCGTATATGGCCAAAATATTCCACATGTTTTATGCTCATACTGGCTAGATCTGGCCTTTCACACCTACCCTAGAAAACCATTCTAAAATTAAACACTCACATCTTTGAAATCTTGAAGCTACAAGATGATGCATGAATGCTAAAGGGTTAAAATGGTAGAGCATAGAGGGGAGGTTAAGTGTTTGCAAGGAGGAGGGGAGGTCGGCTCCTATCAGTTGGTAGTATTTTGAGTAAACGAAATATGTAAAGAAAACTATAAAGTTATCTGTACAATTAGAAAATGTTTAAGATAAAGCTTTGTCTTGTCTAAGTATTTATAACTTTCTTGTTTACTTATCACTCATATCCATCGGATTTGACATCTTTCATTGGATTTTAATTTCTTCTCATTTATCATTCTTGATTGTATTGTATCAGCCTGTCAGCTAATCTATTTCAGTTTAAATATACACACAAGCACACACACACATGTATATACATGCATATATATGGGTGCGTATATATAAATGTATGTGTGAATTTATATACATACGTATATAATGTATATGTATATATATCTCTCTATATATGTGTATGCATATAAATATATATGTAAAAGTAGAACGATGAAATAAGTGCTTAACACTACATTGGTGGACATACAATTTCTTTATTTGTGAATTAAGGCTACCATTAGTTTCATGTTAAGGAGAGTAGGAAAATATCCCATTGTCTTAACAATTTTTCAAGCCACAATTTTTGGAGACACTAGGATATTTTCCTACTCATCTCAACATGGAACCAATGGTACCCTAAATTCACAAATAAAGTAATTACATATACATATATATATATATATATATATATATATATATATATATATATTGTGGAATGTCTAGATGGTCATTTTATTTTGCCAAATAAACATATGTACTATATATCTGTTCTTTAATTGTTTATTACTGTTCTCATTTTAACTCATGTCGATTGTCTGGAAATCTTTCGTCACACTTCTGTGACTTCTTCAGCAACACTTTCTGTCCTTATGTGTGCTCCAATGGACAATGGACATGAGTTAAAATAAGAACGGTAATAAACAAGTGAAGAATGAAGATACAGTGTGCGTGTTTATTTGGCAAAAAAAAATTGACCATCCCAAAGTACAGCAATATCTGTTTCAACACATGATTTCACATCACGAATCTTGTAACATAAATTCATAAACACACACACACACACACACATACACACACACACACACACACACACACACACACACACACACACACACACACACATATATATATATATATATATATATATATATACAGGGAGAATTCACAAAAAAAAGCAAAAGACAAAGACAGGTGGTGTAGAAAACAAACAGATGTATTAGTATAACGCTCGGGAAGTGAAAAAGTTTCAAGCCTACGCTCTTCCACAGAAAGGACCACAGAAAGAAACAAGGAGAGAAAAAAGGAGAAAAATATCAATTACATTTAATACAAAAATGTACATATGTTTACAAATAAAAAAAGTCCAATTTACACAGAATAGAAATGATATCAGGAATTAAAAGGAGCTGAATAAGAGTTTAACGAGTCCAACAGCTGTTCCTGGGGACTTGGTGGTCCAAAATAATGATTTTAA
The DNA here is from genome assembly GCF_046866305.1 of Octopus bimaculoides. Taxonomy (NCBI): domain Eukaryota; kingdom Metazoa; phylum Mollusca; class Cephalopoda; order Octopoda; family Octopodidae; genus Octopus; species Octopus bimaculoides. The sequence continues at coordinate 128,352,246 of NC_142932.1, read as the reverse complement.
CTTGATTCCATCATTAGATAATACCAGCTTCCATCTTCAGGGAAGAATTTTACATTTGAGGTGTTAACAGAATAGAGTTTGAAGATGGAACCATTTCTATTCAGTGTAAGTCAGACTTAAGGCAGATGTTAGATGATGATGATGTACAATTTTGTATTAAATGTATTTAATATTTTTTGTATATTGACTTGCCTAACTTACTCAGCCTTACATTTACTCCTCTACCTACTCAAGTTCAAATCTCTTGAGCACTAAGAAGTGTTTCTATACAGAGAACGTGAAACACTGAGTAATAGTTTTTGTGATATTTTTTGCTGCTTTTTAATAAAGTATATATATATTTTTTTTTTTTTTTTTTTTAAATTTTATAGTTTCAGCTTAGAGCTGCGGCCATGCTGATGCACCACCGTATAATATTTATATATACATATAGTTAGATGCATATATACATACTTACATAGTAGCATATATACATATATATATATATATATATATATATATATATATATATATAGCAATATTAATAAAATAGATGGAATGTGTAATAGATTTTATTGGATACAACTCATGTTTCGACCTGTTCTGGGTCTCTTCGGGTATATCAATAAAATGTCTCACTAGAGATTTCCTGTGCTGGTGCTTTACTCATCATCTATTTATACATTTTGTATAATTTCTCCACTATGTGTGTGTGTGTGTAGTTTACAAAAAGTATTCCATCCAGTCAATAATAAATATCATTTAATGTACACAGTTACAAAAGAGTTACAAATAGGTTTATGTCTTAAGACACATTAGATTGCTAGATTGATATAGAATGCTATGTATTTACAAGTAATCTTTGAGGCTCAGTGTATATTGCTAGATGTATTTAAGAAGCAGGACACTGGTCTATTAGAAAACATGAGAAAAAACATGAAGGAAATTTGAAATGAAGTTTGATGCAAAAAGTAGAAGAAAAGTAAGAAAATCATATTTTTTAATAGACCTGAATCCTGGTTTTTAAACACATCTAATGATATGCACTGAGCCTGAAAGATTGCTTGGAGATACATGGCAAGTTATATAAAACTGCCAATTTATTGTATCTCTAAAGCATGAAACTATGAGTAGCTCTTTTGTAAATTTGTTTATATCAAATGAAATATATATAAAATAATTATTAATGATTGAGGCAGTATTACTACCAAAAGGCAATCTTTATATGCAAGTTAATGTGGATGTATTGTTAGAACAACAAAATCTCCTTTATTTACCTTGACGGGACCACTTATACAGAAGCATGGTGCATAAAAGCATGCGTATTTATATTGTTGGCAGGTGAGACTCATTTGCTACAGACTCCACAACTGTAAGATCACATAGTTTCAGTATGTTCCTTCTCTTCAGTGATACCTGCACACAGTAAAATCTCCCTACCAGCAATGTATTTATGGAATTTCAGTAGCCATTCATACGCTGATATCACAAGGGGGTGGGGGGGGGCCTATATGAGAGGTCCTATCAAGGTAAGCATTGCAATATTTGCCACTCTAGCAATACATCTGCATTAAGTTGGATATAAAGATTGCCTTTTATATATATGCATGTAGTTATGTGTGTGTGTGTGTATACGCACATGCATATATACACATATATTCAACTCCTTATCAGTCAGAGTGAGTGATTTACTGGTTGGCAATATATGTCTGTCTATCTAACCATCCATCTCTCTCTCTCTCTCTCTCTCTCTCTCTCTCTCTCTCTCTCTCTCTCTCTCTTTCTCTCTCTCTCTCTCTCTCTCCCTCTCTCTCTCCTTTTCCCTCACACTCCACTTCAATATATCTATCCATCTAATGCCGCATACATTATTCATTTCATACTTGGGTAGTGAAATAGCTCAACTGATAAAGTAACAGACAATTGAATCCCAAGTCATGGATTATTGGTTCCACAAAGCCATCGCCATAGAAATGTGTCCACACAAACACACCCTTTTCAAAGACTTCATTTCTTATTAATAGAACATATTATATTTGTTGTCATAAATGCTGTACAATTTTCACCTCTACTCACATTTTTACACACACACACACACACACATACATATATACTTACACACAGTTGATGATGATGATGATTATGATATATATAAATATATATATGTATATCAGGTATGGGTGTGTGGTAAGAAACTTACTTCTTAACCACATGGTTCTGGGTTCAGTCCCACTTTGTGGCACCTTGAGCAAGTGTCTTCTATTATAGCCTCGGCCTGACCAAAGCCTTGTGAGTGGATTTGGTAGACAGAAGCATGTGTGTGTGTGTCTTTGTTTCCACTCTACCCCACCCCCACTAACACTTGACGACTGGTGTTGCAGTGTTTACATTCCAATAACTTAACAGCTCACTAAAAGAGACCGATAGAGTAACAACCTGTCTTAAAAAAGAAAATACGGTCGTTTTTTTGACTAAGAATTCTTCAAGATGTTTGGCTTCACTCAGTGAAGTGTGTAACAAAAGTACGTAGGAGTGTGAAATGATTTGTAAGAAGCACATAAAAAGCACCATTTCAAGGTGGCCGATGCCAGTGCTCCCTAACTGGACCTCATGTCGGTAGTATGCCAAAAGCACTATCCAAACGTGAGAGACAGAGAGAGGCACCAGAGATTGATCCAATTGACTTAACCCTGTCCCCCAAGATTACTGGCCTTGTGCCAAAATTTGAAACTATTATCTGAAGGAATTCAACAAAATTTCATTTTCCTCATCCACAATGATTCATCTCACCTTAGTCTGCTACTGCTCATAGCAATATTTGATCTCCTGTAGCAGAAGCTAACAATAGAAGCTGTCGGTTGGGGCGGGGGAGTGGTTAATTGGTAATCAGCAAACTATGAATTACTGTGCATTAATAAAGCATGTAAAGAATAAGAGGAGTAGAGAGAGTGAACAGATATTTGTAGAGTCTGCACTTCGTTCTGACTAAGGAAGAAACACATTGCTGTTATATTGATTGTCCTCGAGGTAGAGAGAGATAAATAACGAAATAAGCCCAAGTAATTAAGTAAGAGAAATGAATAAATAATTGGGGGTTCTAAAAATCAATCAATAAATAAATTAGTGAACCGATCAATAAATATATTAGTAAAGTTAGTAAGTTGGTAGTTTTTAGTCTCATCAACATCAACCAATGGAAAATATTGAAGCATTAAATTGTAAAGAGTCGTAAATAAAGGAATAAAAATAAACAGACATAGATAAATAAATAAATAAATGAGTGAAAGTGTTAAAGTACTAAGCTTGGTGGCTGTCATCATCATCATCATCATTGTCGTTGTCACCATCGTTAACATCATTATATCATTATCATCATCATCATCATCATTGTCATCATTGTCATCATCATTACCATCATCATCATCATCATAACTGCCACTGCCATCATCATCATCATCATCATCATTATCCTCTTCATCACCATCATAGATGTCATCACCATCATCCTCCTCATCATTATCATCATTGTTATTGTCATCATCATTGTCGTCGTCCTCATCATTATCATCATGTTTATCAACTTCATCAACACCATCACCATCATCATCTTCATCATCACCATCATCATCTTCGTCATCACCATCATCATCATCATTGCCATCATCATCATCATTATCGTTCTCATCCTCATCATCGTTTTCACCATCATCATCAACATTGTAATCACTTCCAACATCATCATCATCATCATCATTTTCATTATCCTCTTTATTACCGTCATCATTGTAATTAGCATCATCATCATCATCATCATCATCATCATCATCATCATCATCATCATCATCATCATCATCATCATCATCATTGTGATTATCATTATCATAATCATCATCAGCTCTAATTTTTGTCCCTTAAACCCATAATGCTTAACTAAAGATATTTTTTATAAACAATGTATTGTGCAAACATTATCTTCATTCAATGGCCTCTATTTGTATGATGTCAAACCATTTCAAATAAATGTATGACTCCCATACTCACATGTTTTGAGACCTTAACAAATCTTATCAGAAAACTTCATACATCTGTGAAGTGAAAAATAAACCTACACTCTTCAACTTGGATTAGAATATCTTAAAAATGATGAAATCACAACCAAATAATAAGAAACCATGCAAACTTTGCACCTCAGAGAGCCTGGAAATTTTTTTATTGAGTTTATCCTTCTAAACATTCGAAATGTTATTTTACTTTACATGTATAGGATCTTTAAGACATAAAAATCTTAGAGCAATTAACTTCTCCAATTACTAATAATTAAAACAGTCTACCCTTTATAAAAATATTTTCTGCTATAGGCACCAGCCCTGAAATTTGTGAGGAGAAGTAAAAATCGATTATATTGATCCTGGTGCTCACCTGGTACTTATTTTATCGAACCCCAAAAAATGAAAGGTAAAGTTGGCCTCAGCAGCATCTGACCTCAGAACATAAAAACGTGCAAAATTCTACAAAACATTGTCTGGTATACTAACAATTTTGACAATACACTGCCTTTATTGTAAGGTCTTCATTTATCATTTCCTTGTATTAGACACAAGTTTTGATCTATTATATTGTTTAATATATTATTTTATTGTATTATTTCTAATTTTCTTACATATTCTAATATTATTTCTGTTCTTTGCTATGTTCTACGTTTCCCCCAGCGACGATAAGCTTCTCCATCTTTACCTATAACTATATTTTCCATATAATTAGCCATCACTCATTCATCCTCTCTCACCCTCCGCCACACAGTTCCATTATTAGCAGAGATGTCAAAATCCACTCACTCTTCTCATGACTCTTTGTTGTTCCGCTTTTCCCATTTTTCTATATTCCTGCATTATTTCACAATCTACAACTTAACTACTATCACAGCTAATATTGTTGATGTCACCACAATTACCAACGTATAGATTTTGGCTTTTTCTGCTTAATACTAAACAACACTTCTGAAAGATCGATAACAGCACAAATGAAAGTTACATGCAGTTCTCTTTATGTTACTTGGATTCTATAAAATAAGTACCAGTTGCACACTGGGATCAATGCAATCAACTACTCCCCCTCCCTTAAAATTACTGCACCAAAATTTGAAGCCATTATTATTATTATTATTATTATTATTATTATTATTATTATTATTATTATCATTATCATTATCATTATTATTATTATTATTATTATTATTATTATTATTATTATTATCATTATCATTATCATTATTATTATTATTATTATTATTATTATTATTATTATTATCATTATCATTATTATTATTATTATTATTGTTATTACCTCCCCCTTAGCAAAGGTGGAGGTATTGTTTTTA
>NC_142932.1:128334390-128341890 GCF_046866305.1 Octopus bimaculoides | reverse complement strand
GGAACCCACAACTAAATCCCTCTTTCTGATTAGTTTACGTGCCTTCAGTTTAGATTTTTCTCCTTTTCTGATTCCCAGTTCAAATCCTCTTGCAGCCAACTGGGCTTTTATACTTCCAGGGCTGACGAAAAGAGTTCCATCAATCTTTTCTCTTTTATCTTTTACTTGTTTCAGTCATTACACTGCGGCCAGGCTGGAGCACCATCTCAAAGAATTTTAGTCAAAGGAATCAACCCCATTACTTATTTTTATTTTTAAATCTGATGCTCGTTCTGTTTGTCTCTTTTGCTGAACCACTAAGTTATGGGGCACAAACACATCACCACCAGTTGTCAAGCAGTGTTGGGGGACAAACACACAAACACATATCTGTATATGTGATGGGCTTCTTTCAGTTTCCATTTACCTAATCCACTCACAAGGCTTAAAAGCCAATGTTAGGAATCAACGCTATATAACGGTAATGGATGTATATCAGTAGTGAAGGACCAAATTAAATGCCTCCTGTCGTTATTTTGTTCCTTTGCATTCTGTTTAGATGTTTCCTTTGCAAATTTTCTCTTCATTCCTCAGAGATTTCGATAAAATAACCAGCAGTCAAGTTAATGACCAAATCCAATCAACAATAGTCATTAACATCAGATATTCTTCTATAAATTTTAAACCTCATGTCAATCTGATAAATTGCTATTGATGCTCTATGAATACTTGCTGTCCAAATGTGTGGAGTGCATTGGTACCGTTTTCCAACCTGTTTCAATACGGGTCTTAATGTGTGTGTATGAGTGTGTGCACATATATATATATATATATATATATATATATATATATATATATATATAAATAATAAAGGTAGCTTGTTAGTAATTTTTCAACCAAAAGGAGGCAAAAATGCATGTCACTAAAGCACTATTCAGCACCCGTATTGCTAGAAATAAGAGTAAAAAAATCTCATACCCACAATAATGCACTGTCAAAGGAGGTGAGCTCCATAAGCACTGACCATAGCCAGATCACTTGTTGGTGGCTGTGAGTTGCTTTGGCTCTTATTTCTAGCAATACTGGTGTTGAATAGCACCCTCAATCGCTTTAGTGACATATATATTTTTACATAGATAGATAGATAGATAGATATCATATACACACACATCCACAATATAAAATCCATTAAAAAGAAAGTTCTGGGGGTCAATCCATTCAACTGAAACCCTTTGAGGTGTAGCCTCAGCATGGCTACAGTGCAATGACTGAAAGAAGTAAAGATATATATGTATATATAGTGAGGGTAAAAAGAGATACATACATACATACACACATCATCATCATCATCATCATCATTTAGCATCTGTGGTCCATGTTGGCATGGGTTGGACAGTTTGACCAGAGCTGGTAAGCTGGAAGGCTACACCAAACTCCAATCTGATCTGGCAATGTTTCTACAGCTGGATGCCCTTCCTAATGCCAACCACTTTACAAAGTGTAACGGGTACTTTTACATTCCACTGGCACGGGTGCTGTTTACATGACACCAGTATTTCCATGACTACGATTTTACTTAGCATAATACCAAAGGTCTCAGTCATTTGTCATTGCCTCTGTGAGGCCCAACACTTGAAAGGTGCTTCTCACAAGCCACTGATATTGGCCATCTTGCCAACATGAGGCCCAATGACTGAATAGGTGCCTTTTACATGCCACTAGCACAGGTGTCCATTACATGACACCCGCATCGACCACAGCCACAATTTCACTTGGTTTTACCATTCTTCTCAAAGGACAACATATTGCCAAAGGTCTCGGTCACTAATCATTGCCTCTGTGAGGTTCAAAGTTCGAAGGTCATGCTTCACCACCTCATCCCATTCCTGGATCTACCTCTACCAAATGTTCCCTCCACAGTTAGAGATCGGCACTTTTTTACACAGCTGTCCACGTCCATCCACATCATATGACCATACCAGTGGAGTCATCTCTCTTACACACCACATTTGATGCCTCTTACGTCCAACTTTTCTCTTAAGACACTTACACCCTGTCACACATGCACACTGTGTAGCATAGCTGTTCACATACAGGCATTATACAATATGCCTTTTGTTGCCAGCAAAGGTAGGAACTCTCTGAATTTTGCCCAGCCTATTCTTAATCTCACAGCTATGCTCTCAAAGCATCCACCTCCACTACTAACTTGGTCACCCAGATACCAGAAGCTACCTACTACCTCTAGCTTACCCCACTGTCAGTTTATGGAGTCTATTTTCTGTACATTTTCAGTGTTTATTGTATCTCTGCATCTTCCACATACAAAAGCTATTTTCCCTGTTAACCTTCCTTTGATATTGCTGCACCTCTTATGTGTCCATAGCTTACACCGGTTACATCTTACGGAGTTTCTACCTATGCCTTTTCTACAGATAAAGCAAAGCCCTCTCCCTGAAGGGGTTTGTGATTTGTCTGCCTTGCTACTTACTACTTCTTTGTTTTTTGCTAGGTTAACTCTAAGGCCCTTCGATTCATACCCAGAACTTCTCTAGTTCTGGTAGTGATTCAGCCATAAGAACAAGGTCATCAGCATTGAGGAGCTCCCAGGGGCAACCTGTCTCAAATTCTTCTGTTATTGCCCAGAGGACTAGGCATCTGTCAATCTCAAGTGACTATAGATCTGCATCCGATGAAATTGTGTTATCTGCTGATGGTGATGCAGTGTCTGCTGTGGGTGCAGAGACCCACATGGGAGTGGCAGTCACATACAGCAACTGCATTTGAAGCAGTTCTCTGCTGGTGCTGCTGGTTTTCCTTTCATTGAGTTTGCTTTTCTATGGTGGCAAGTTCTTTCTTCTCTTCCCCTCGTTTCATTCCCTTTTGTGGTATTTGTCTCCATCATGGGCAACCATTTGCGACTTCTTCCCATCTCAGGATATTTAGAGTAAATGATTTCATATCCCTCTTGCAGATGTCCCTGAAATGAAGAAGAGGTCATCCTCCTGCTAAATATTTAAGTAAATAGGTATATATACGTATTTAATATACATATTCACATTCATGCATACATATATACATACTTTACAATAAACATCCCATGAATGATCAAAGCAACATGGAAGTCATTCATGGTCTTTGAAACAGAGGTGGTTTCTAGCAGCAGCTACAGAGCCTTACAAATACAGAAATATATTGGCACAGAGAAGGTCTCCTTTAAGGCCAGGCTGAATAATTACAGATTCTGTTTTAGAATCCAACAGAGGCACATTCTTATAATTATAGAGAATACAATGGTACACAAAACAACTGGAAACTGCTTGAACATCAGGCACCACATTTGAATAGAAAAGTGTTGCAAGCATTGCTTGGTGGAAAAAAGAATTATTGTAAATAATTTTTCTGATCCAGGTACTTTTCTGAGCTCAAAAATTGAAATATTTGAATGATGCGCTCATGTGTTGAAATTTGTTTTAGCAAAGTAGTCAGATCTACTTTTGGACTAGAGACTCACACACAGACAATTGACATGATTTGACCTTGGGAAGTAAGCCTTGTTTCTCATTCAGAGAATACTTTAAACTCTCACTATGATTCGTTCCAGTCCTTTATTCCAATATTGAACCAATCAGGTTCTACATATACCTCCAGCATAAAAGAGGTTAAGTGTTTGAGTTCAGTATGTCCAAAGAGATGTCAATATTGCTTAGTACAAAACACTCATCATAAAACCGATGGTAACATTCTGAATGATTATATGACATAATCAGTAATATACTGCTTGACAATATATATATATATATATATATATATATATATATATATATATATATATATATATAATTATAAATAACGGCAAAAAGAATAATATTTCTTTGCCAATATGCAAAGAAACTTTTTCTTTTTGCCCTTATTTATAATTGTATAATTTTCACCTTAAAAATTGTTTGTCATATACTGACCACTGATGTAATTTTTTAATAAAATTTTACCCTATATCTGTAATGATCATTCACTCCCTGATAGTAAACTGTAGATTTTCTGCGGTATTGCTTGTGATGCACATAGTGATTCTTGAGGATGCATATGAACTGACTCGTCTATATAAATTCGGAAATGCTGCTTATCTTATGTGATGCGCGATGTCACCTGGTTGAGCATACATGGTTTTTGCCAGCATTTTCAAATTTATAATCTAGAATATCATACTGATGATGGAAATGAAGGTTTTTAATATTCTGATCCAGAAACGTGTCTATGATTGACTAAGACTTTAGTTTCGTTATTTTTTTCTCCTTGTTTTGCCTTTGTGAGTTACAAGTATTGTTATCTGTTGGAGACTTATTTTAGTAGTAGAATTAGCACTTTAACTGCTATTTCTAAATTTCGGTATGTTGGTGAAGCAACTGTTGCTGATCCCTTAATTATGTTTATAATTTTAAAAAGAACTTTTTTATATAAGTTCTTTACCGATAATGGTTTTTTACATACCGAACTACTTGGTAAAAATTATTAATTATTAATTTATATATATATATATATATATATATATATATATATATATATATATATATATGTGTGTGTGTGTGTGTGTGTGTGTGTGTGTGTGTGTGTGTGTGTGTGTGTGTGTGTATATATTTAAATTCAATAATAGGACGAATTCTTTTACAAGAATTTATCAAGTAGCTAGCGTGAAAAAACCTCATAAGGGAAAAAATCCATCATCTATTCCCGAAATATATATTTATATTTATATAAGGGCATTACTATATAATAACGCCTCACGCCATGAGGGACTCTAAGGTCAGACTACCATAAAAAGCACATTTTTACCGAACGCGAGGAAATGCAACTCTCAAAGACAACCCCTTAAACACAGACTAAATTATGGATCATGATTTCGTGTTTACTTCTATTTTTCTTGACCATATTATACTGACGAGTAGAGGTTGTATAATACTACAATAACTATGAAATCATGATCTATAATTTAGTCTGTTTTTAAGGGGTTGGCTTTGAGAGTTGCATTTCCTCGCGTTCGGTAAAAATGTGCTTTTTATGGTAGTCTGACCTTAGAGTCCCTCATAGCGTGAGGCATTATTGTATAGTAATGCCCTTATATAAATATATATGTATATATGTATATATATATACATATATATATATATATTATATATATATATACTTACATACATACATATATATAAATATATATATATATATATATATATATATATATTGTGCGTGTATGTATGTATATATATATATATATATATATATATATATATATATATGCATATGTACATAGATATCATCATCTAGATATTATACATAGATCATCATCATCGTTTAACGTCCGCTTTCCATGCTAGCATGGGTTGGACGATTTGACTGAGGACTGGTGAAACCGGATGGCAACACCAGGCTCCAGTCTGATTTGGCAGAGTTTCTACAGCTGGATGCCCTTCCTAACGCCAACCACTCAGAGAGTGTAGTGGGTGCTTTTACGTGTCACCCGCACGAAAACGGCCACGCTCGAAATGGTGTCTTTTATGTGCCACCCGCACAAGCCAGTCCAGGGGCACTGGCAACGATCTCGCTCGAAAATCCTACAGGAGCCAGTCAGGCGGAACTGGCAACGGCCACGCTCAAAATGGTGCATCTCATGTGCCACCCGCACAAGAACCAGTCCAGGGGCACTGGCAACGATCTTACTTGGCTTGCCGGGTCTTCTCACGCACAGCACATTTCCAAAGGTCTCGGTCAGTAGTCATCGCCTCGGTGAGGCCCAATGTACGAAGGTCTTGCCTCACCACCTCAGCCCAGGTCTTCCTGGGCCTACCTCTTCCATGGGTTCCCTCAACTGTTAGGGTGTGGCACTTTTTCACGCAGCTATCCTCCTCCATTCTCACCACATATCCATACCAGCGCAATCGTCTCTCTTGCACGCCACAACTGATGCTTCTAATGTTCAGCTTTTCTCTCAAGATACTTACACTCTGACATTACACATCCAACGGAGCATACTGGCTTCATTCCTTGCGAGCTTACATATGTCCTCAGCAGTTACAGCCCATGTTTCACTGCCATGTAGCATGGTTGTTCGTACGCATGCATCATACAGTCTGCCTTTTACTCTGAGTGAGAGTCCCTTTGTCGCCAGCAGGGGTAAGAGCTCTCTAAACTTTGCCCAGGCTATTCTTATTCTAGCAGCTACACTTTCAGCGCACCCACCCCCACTACTAACTTGGTCGCCCAGATAGCGGAAGCTATCGACTACCTATATATATATATATATATGCATATATACATACGTATATGTACATATTTACATCTATACATATATATATATATATATATATACATATGTGGGTACAGGATGTCATGAAATGTGTACAACAAAAAATATGAAGTACGAGTACATAGAATATGAACTATTTTTTCAAACAATGAAAGGCAAAAATGGAAAACAAGACAAACAACATAAAGAACGACCCTTCATCAGTTGTTGTCTGTTTTTCTACTCTCGTATTTTGAGCAAAAAATGAAGCATCATTTCATTAATAAATAATTATTAACTTTCAACTTACCATTTTCTTTTATTCTATTAAGTGAATACGAATTATGTATATGCATATATATATGTGTGTGTGTATGTATGTATGTATGTATGTGTGTATATATATATATATATATATATAGATAGATAGATAGATAGATATATAGATATATATATATATATGGAGAGAGAAAGAAGTAGAAGAGGGAGAGAGAGAAATAGTTAGTAAAAGGCAGGAAAGCATAAATTTTACATATGATTCATAATTTAATTAGTTTTGACAGCTTTTTCAATAGAGTAAAAACATTATTTCTATAATTACATAATTAACATACATAATTAATTCACTTAAAAGTGATGGATTACTCATTTCCTTGTGAGAGAAGCTATTTTCAATCTCTTTTAAACTCTCTACAAGATGGACATGTTCTACAAGCATGAAACTTTAAGCAATGTTAATATATGTATGTATGTACGTATGTATGTATGTATGTATGTATGTATGTATGTGTGTGTGTGTGTGTGTGTGAAAGTATGTGACCTAGAGGTTAGGTTATTACACTCACAATTGCAAGATCATGAGTTCAATTGGCAGACCAGTCTATGCATAGTGTTCTTGAGCAAAACACTTTGTTTCATGTTGCCCCAGTCCACTTAGCTGTAAATGTATCATGCAAAGATTTAAGGAAAAAGTTCTAAAAGTGAAACCAAACTCAAGGATTGAAAGTCTTTAAAGTAAACCAAGGAAAAACGAAAACTCCAACAAGTAGCAAGGTAGAATCTACTGCAAATATGAGAATGGCAGAACAAAAGAAGAAACATTATTTACATTCGATGGATATTTGTTCTAATCTTGTTTGTTGTTAACACAACGTTTCAGCTGATATACCCTCCAGCCTTCTTCAGGTATCTTGGGGAAATTTCGAACCAAATATCCATCGAATGTAAATAATGTAAATAAT